>NC_048306.1:4684976-4735783 GCF_013100865.1 Trachemys scripta elegans | reverse complement strand
TATGTTGGAGGGCCAGCACATCCCTCGGCCCGCGCCGCTTCCCGCAGCCCCCATTGGCCTGGAGCGTCGAACCGCGGCCAGTGGGATCCGCGATCGGCCAAACCTGCAGACGTGGCAGGTAAACAAACCGGCCCGGCCCACCAGGGGCTTTCTGTGAACAAGTGGCGCACCGGCTTTGAGAACCATTGCTTTAATTTATGCAGTAGAGGCTCGTGATTTTACATCCAAAAGTCATGGCATGCCCATCCCCACAGACGGTCCAATCAAGGGCACTGTTTATGTAAGTATGGAATAATCCATCATAGAGTACTCCCTATTCCCACTAGTGTAAAAGCAGTATTTGGCTCTGTGATACTATGCCAGAACAGTTCATTTAGCTCACAGGGGAAGAAAGGGGCAGCTTTTGGATTTTCAAATATAAATATCACCTCTTGCAATCGCTCAAGAAGTCTGTGGGAGCATCATTTGTGCTGGTCCAAGTCACAGGCTCTCCACAGAAAACCTACACTTTTCAAACTGCTCAGTTTCCAGTGTGTGTAAGCACCATCATGGGGGTTGAATTGATTTCCTTTTGGCATATTTTATTATCTGCTATTTCTCCATCACCTCCAATGACTCTTCAGAAGAATATCCACGGCCCTGTTCTCTCATCAAAGCTTGCCCTCCACATTAGTGCCTCGGTGACTAGAATCAGCCAGGAAAGAGTTGTGTAAATTGCTCAGCCAAGCTAACTCCCTAGATTTCATCAATATACTTGATCTTTGCTGTGTTCCAATTTTAAATCCCTGGTTTCATTTATGCTTTATGGCTTTGGCTTTTCAATTAGCTTGCTCTTCTGCAGACACGGGACGAGATCTGTAAGTGCAATGGTCTTGATGATTCCATTAATGGTGTTGTTTCTTTGTTAGGAGAAGACATTTAGAAACTGGTGTAAGAAATTACCAAGAGAAACAGTTGCTAAGCATAGGTCAGTCATCGGATTAAAATTCTGATGGATCAGAAAACATGACAATTCCATCCCTGGGCCCAATACATGTAATATCATGGTACACCAGAGATCTATCGAGGAGCAGAAGTACCTTCAGAGGCAGATTTTTGTATTTTATTGCCAGGAGAAACTTGGAGAAGCAACAGACAAGGATTGCGCTTGCTATTCTGGTGTTCTTCTGGTCTTCAGAGTGGACAGCCTGCCAAGTTAGAACACCATGATTCTCTGGCATTCAGTACAAGCAGGAGGTAGAGTATGCATGTGCCAGATGCACTAGTACATCCCACACGGTCACTCTTTGGCTTTGTAAGCGCAAGGGCATCCTCTTCTGAACTACAGACCAGAGTTTTGTCAGCCAGACACCAATACTATTAACTTGCTCAGATCAAGACCATCACAATGGACTGTTTGGCTCCACTCTCCCAGGAATGGCCACACCTCTCAATTGCACGCAGTGGTTCCCTGCAAAGCTTCAGATTCCTGAGTCCATGTCTTAAAATTGAGACAAACATTCCTTGCCATGAATAAGCCCCTATATTGCCTATCGTCAGGTGCAACTGAAGCATGCACACGCTAAGCTGGGGGCCAGATACAGAATCCACATTTCTGCTCCTGAGGAAGCAAATAAAGGTAAGTTGTCACGTCTCTAGCTGTGGTATGATTTTACATCTTCTAGTCACTGGTCCCAGCAATTCACTTCACCAACTTGGCAAAATCTTCCATTTTCTTTAGTGTTCTCAACACTGGTATTCACAGGCTTCCTCATGCAATACTTGTTCCAGGATGTCAAATTAAAGCCTTCCCTTACCCACCAATGGAACAGTGGGAATAAACGAATGAAAGAAAGAATGGTCTTGTAACCAACTAGCAACACTTAAAACACACAAGGTCTTGAAAACTTCTTGACAGACCGGGGGGGGGGGGGGGGGGGGGGGGGGGGGAAATAAATTAGATAGGGTGGTTCAGATAAAGTTTATCTTCTTGTACTATACAACTTTTCCCCCCACGGTCATGGAAAAAAGGGGAGGGGGAAAAGTTTATCTGCATTCCACTCAGAGCATCAATGTTTGTCTCATTCCCCAGATGCAGAGCTCTTCCAATAGAATGGTGGACACAGGAAACATTAAAATAGCTCTTAGAGCAACAAGACAAGTCATGGGTGACGAAAGTTACTCACTCTTCCTTCTCCCCTGTAGAACATCAAACCCCTGCTGATCAGAAAAAGGAAAGACTGGTTTATGCAATCAAACCAGTCTTCTTGCTCTTTTTTTAAATACAAAAAACCCACATATGAAAGAGGTCAAGTATCTTTAGAAGGGTCTTTGGAAATATTTAAGAGTGTACTGTCAGTTGGTTAAGTACTTGGCAATTTCTCCCATTGATCGGAGGATATAAATTCAGCAAAAAAGCTTTCGTTTTAGGTTCATGCAGAACTGTCACTGGACCTAATTTCGCCAAGCCTCCCATTCCATGGATGGAAGTGTTCAAAACAGTGATAAGAAACAGCTCAAGATACATGCACTGGATGTGTCATCACTGTAGCTCCATGGTAAACATCCTGTTTATGACTCATGCATTTGAAAAGCCCTGCCCCGTCATTTAAAACAGCACCATGCAGTTTAATTTTACAGACAAGGTACACCACGTGCTTGAGGTAGTGAGCAGCAGAACAGCACTGCACATGTTGCAGCGGCACCTCTTACATTCCTGTTTTCCACGTAAAATGGGAAGACTTCACCTCTGAAAATAGGGTGGGGGAAGAAGTGGCAGATCAAGATGACTACACCAAATTTATTTGTATCCACCAATGGCCTCTGCTGGACTAGCAGATCTGCAATAGAAGTGGCAGTTCATCTGATTTGGTAGCAACCAGCTCCCAGAAAGCAGGCACTTTTAGACTGAACGCCAAGTCTTAGGCATTGGAATCATTATCAGGCTGACATACAAGCCATGAGTTCATGTTTTCAACTAAGAGAAGTGCTGATTTGCTGGTGGATTATGGTGAGGTGAGAAGGTGTATTAAGAATATAAACATTCTTGCACCTTTTTCTTGCCAGAATAATGTACGTGACTGTTCCATATAATACGAGAAATAATGTTTTAAAGTTCAATATGTCCTTATCCTAAATCTTCACTGTTATTTTGTATAATTTTTAAAACACACTGGCTCTATAAATAAAAGAAATAATAGCACCCGCGAAGCAATTCCCTCTGCCATTAGCATTTTGCCATGGGAACCAAAGTCTTTACACTGTAGCTATTACAGGGCCTATTCATGCACCACTTCTCTCGTATCATCTCGCCTGTGGAAAGCAAGCTCATCATGAAAGTGAAACATTTGGTCCTCGAGGGGAAATGCTGGCTGCTTCGTTGCTCTACACCTGCTTGCTGGTTGCTACTCTCAATTGCAGTAGTTGACTTCTCTCTCCCCAACACCCCTAAAAAGGCCTGCACCTGACCTTCCAGCCACAAGTAGGATGCCACAAGAGCAACTGCAAAAAAATGGAGATACCACATCCTACATGAGGGAAAAGAATGGAGGTTGAAGCTTACTCCAGGTTAAGGAAGAGGCTACGTGTCTAGGAGGTGAACAGCATCAAACATGCACTGGAAGCAGGTAGCTCTCCTCCTCTGCTGGAGAGAAAAAAAAAAAGGAGAGGGGGTATGAAAATCCTCTCCTCCCAAGTTATAGTTAAGAGTTTGCAACATTCTATACTCTCTGATCTCCATTATTTTAACCGATAAATTTAGGCAGCACATTAGCCATCCTTATTTTTATGCTGTTACGCTGTCCGATGTACTGTATTACCTACCTAGCAGAGGAAGTAAAGCAGGATAGTTGTAAGGCATCACAAAGAGGTTTACACAGGTTAAAGTAGTGCTTGCTTTTAAATACCCAAATGGATGGCCAAGTTCACTGTATTTTCCACTGTTACTCACAAATACCTGATAAAGAACATAAGAAACATTGTTATATTTACAACAAAACATTCTAAAAAGTTGCACATTTATCAGAATAAGTGCCATCTGATTGTTTACTCTTTTTAAAGAGGAGAAGGGGAAAGCTGTAGAAAATTGCCGAGTTTGATTTTACCTGTATACATAAAACTGGACATGCACTTAGGCCTGGTCTACACTGGGGGGGGGGGGAGGGGGGGAAGAGAGAAGAGAGAGAGAGAGAGAAGGTGAAATCGATCTAAGTTACGCAACTTGAGCTACGTGAATAACATAGCTGAAGTTGATGTACTTAGATCCACTTACCGCGGCGTCTTCACCGTGGTAAGTCAATGGCTGATGCTCCCCCGTCAACTCCGTCTGTGCCTCTCGCCCTGGTGGAGTACCGGAATCGACGGGAGAGCGCTCAGTGGTCCATTTATTGCGTCTAGACGCGATAAATTGACCCCCGCTGGATCGATTGCTATCCGTTGATTCAGCCAGTAATGTAGACAAGCCCTTAGACTTGTAAATTATATACACATCAGAGATGCAAAGATACTTAGTCATTTAGTCCATCCCGTCAGGGTGGGATTGCTCTCCAGAGCATATTTTCTAGTGATTTGTTGACACTATATTTAATGGCTCTCAAGGGAAGTGATGGATGCTCCATTGTCGGACACTGTTTAACAGGCTATACCTGATCTCTGTTGCAAGTAGATTTTTCTAATAATTTGATTTATAAAGTTATCTCCCTAAAACATATGCACAATTGAGAACAAGCCTGATTTTTCATTCTTCAATACATTGACACACACACTCTCAAACTAAGGAGATATTGCCAATTTGTAAACATGGAAGTTAAACACAGCATTAATCCTCAGAAGACTGATTATTAAGAAATGCACTTCTTTAAATTTGGAGGATGCCAATATTCTAGAGGTTAAACTTGTAACGATGGAGTGGAGTACTAAGTTCGAGAAACAGACAAACACGAACTGGGACAAGAAAAGCTGTTTAAATAAACTAGAGAGATTAATTCACAACATTTGTCAGGGGGACCAAGGGACAGATAAGATATCCAAGCATGTTTTAAAGCCATTATTTGGAATTCACTGGATTGTAAATTGACTGCATTCCCTCACTTTTTTTCTAGGCAACAGTGTGATTTGTTTTATTGTTGGTTACACTTCCAAATTACCGTTACCATTTATTTGTAAGTTAGGAGATGTTAACATCTCTTTGCACTTCCATGCGGTTTCCAAATTCTTTCTGGATTCTTTCTCGGTAATAAAATGATCCCAAAAATCCACACTCCTGAGTGATGTAGTTATACCAGCCTAAGATCCTAGTATAGACAGTGCTATGTCGATGGGAGGGCTACTGCATCTCGGGGAGACGGAGCAGCACGCTGATGGGAACGGTTCTCCCGTTGGCGTAGGTAGCCTCTTCACTAAGTAGCACAGCTGCACCCAGGCAGTTGTGCCGCTGCAGCACTGCAAGTGTAGACAAGCCCTAAATGTAGCCCAGGCCTAAGTGACTTGCCCCAGGCCACGCAGAAGAAGCCTGTGACAAAGCCAGGAATAGCACCAAGGCTTCCACAGGACCAATCCAGAGCGTTAAGCATGTGGTGTGAATTGGATGGGAGAAGTTAAAACCGCTACTTACCATACAGTACATTAGAATTTATGTCACTTAAATAACATCTAAGAGTTCTAATAGAAATCAATAATCTCTTCCTTTTCCAACACGCAAATGGCAAGTTGCATTTCATCTGAGTGTGGAACCTGGGGGACACATTTGCCACTGAAATGCTATGACTTCAAAACAGAACTAAACGAATTGATGAAGTCTGAAGTAGCATCACCTTTTCAAAGGCTTGAAAAATCTAGTCAGAATTGAGGAGATCAGCATCTTTACATATTTCCTCAACTCAGCAGAACAGTGTAACATCAGACATACCTCTTGCAGGTTTACACAGATTAACGTAGCACTGCCTGGGGATTCCCATTAAATTTATAATCATCAAATAAAGGCAAATACCTGCCAGCAGGCATGGGGAGACTTTCGTTCCAAGATGTACTGCGTTAAGGGCGAAGGTTCAAGTTCATATTTGTCAAAAGGAAGCTTGTCTATTACCATTGGCTCACAATCTACACAGGAGAACCTCACAACAGGATGAGCTGTGCGTGGCGGCTAAGAGGAGGAAGAAAAGATTCATGACTTAGAGTCCACCAACTGCCTGATGTTAAAGATAATCAGGTTAATTCTTTAATGCCAGTACCTGCCACCCAGAATTTTACTTTTTTCTTTTATTTAATACAGCTCCAATTTAAGGTGATATTTTAAGAGAGTGTTCCACTTTTGATACTACATTCTTTTAAATAAATCAAGTCAAGCTGTATTACTAAACACAGATGAATAAAATCATTCAGTAAACAAACAGTTGACCTGCAGTAATGCAACCCCTCCCATACACACCCTTTATTCCCCACTAGCCTTCAACACTTAAAAAATAAACAAGTTAATCATCGAGTTTTGACAATAGCAGAAGGTTAAGTTCCTACCATGTGATCCAGATGAATCAAGATAATGGACTATTAACAAAATCATTCACACATTATTGAACAACACTGGCACACAATTCCCTCCTAACCCACAAGGGGGGAAAATGTAGTTAATATTAAAAAATTTTAAATGTTTCAAGTCCTAAATCCCGGTCAATCCACAAAGCGCACAAATACACGATTTAAAGAAAATTTGAAGTTTTTCTCTCGCCTGCTGTTCACAGAAATCCGTGTTTGAGAGCGTAGCCACTTGGCCAATACGATTGCTCAAAATGTTCCCTAGTGAGTGATTCCTCCCCGCCAGGAAAAACTAGCACCTTGAGCAAATAGCACAAGTGCAGAAACATAACGTGCCCACTTAGAAGTGATATAGCTATGAAAAAAAGGCTGCTAGGTCAAGCCAATAACCAACAAAATGACTGAATGTTTCAGAAAAGAGCAAGCACATGCTGCATGTTCCCACGATTATCTAGAGGATGCAATTATTTGCTTCCTTCCCAACCACAACTTTCCCTGCTAGGAAGAGAAGAATCATATCCATGGAATGCTGCTATGTACCAGGAAGAGTGATTCCACAAGAAGGAACATCAAAAATGCACATCTTCTAACCTCCCTTGTTGAGATAGTTTAAGACTCCATGGCTCTATTTTCTAGCCCCATTTTTTTAACTCTTTCAATAATTTAGTTCAAAGTATAATTTTGACTCAATATTTTGAAAACTTCATTTCCACTGTCACAAAATGTAAAGATATTGAATTAAAGCCTGATTGTTGCACTATTTCAGAACTAGTTTATTGAATGGAAAATTTATTGCAATAAACTTTCCAAATCCAGAAGTGATGTGAAATGCAATTTCTAGACTTGTCTTCACCAATCAGCATCACGGAGAGTCAATTCATTTTGTAGTGAAAGCCAGACCATAAGCAAGCCTGGGGTAAGAGACTAATTTACTGTTCATTTAAGAGCTCTCTATCAGATCAGGAGATGTGGAATCCTTTTCTTTAGTTCGTTTTACTTACCAGAGTTGGTGAATTCTGATCAGGCCAAAATGACTCTGGAATTGGCCAATGCCCAACAGGAACACCAGTTTTAGGGTTAGGTCGTACATAAATGAGTTTATGACAACTATGCCACGGTTGAGAAGCAAATGAATTGATGGGCCTGGATGAATCAACAAGTCCATCTAAAATTTAAACAAAGCAAAAAAAAATAAAATGAAAAATAAAAAGCTACATGGCATGCATTTGTTTCCCAGGAAGTTCTATTAACAACCAATGTCCCATTCCATTTGTTTCAAAGACACCAATTGTGTGTGCTGAACACCTACATCAGCATCTAAAATGGCATAATTTAAAGTCACTTTAAGAACGTTTGCCCACATTCTACAGTCCTGCTCCAGTCACACAGCAATTCAACTAAGTGCACCACTGCTTGCACAGCAGACTACACAAAATGAAGTTTATTAAGTACTGGCTTTAAAAATGGTACAATATACAAGTCTAGAATCACTAACACTGTCCCGGCATCAAAAACAGATCACTGACATTTTATAGTCTCACTGAAAGTGATACAGTGTACAGGAAATAGTGTTAGTATTAGTTGAAATTAAATGGGAAAAATTCTCCAGGGAAAGACAAAATTTTTAGAGGTGTAAAATGTACCCTATTGGCAATAGATTCAGTCTTCATTTTCAGCAGTCTGTTAAGTTCCTAATGCCCTATTAGTAAGTCATTTCACTCCTCCCTCCTCCTCCACAGAAATGCAAGTTTAAGGGTTTTGTATCAGTTAACGCATTATGTCCTATTACCTCACATACATTCCCCCATTTTTTTTTTTTTATTAAAACTGAAACAGTTCAAATAAACTCAGATTATTTCACAAAACCTAGATGTGGTTTTGGAACATGGCTCAACAAGGTACAGGTGCGTTGCTAAGCTTACCAGTCTAGTTACCAGCATTTGTCATAGGTATATGCTTTTGATTTGCTTTGCTTCAGAAATGGTTGACTGGTATTACAGAACATGCCATTCTGTTACAGATCAATTCATTTCTCCATTTTTTGTAGCATGCAGTACAACAATTTGAAGAGCACTAACACTGCTACATTTCCCCACCCCAGAAACTTCTGCTGCTCTTGGTTTAGGATTGAATTTATTTGCTTCCTTGACGCATGCCAAGTCTGAGCTCTCTCGACACTTTTGTGCTATGCTGATATGTACACTCTACTATTTTATAGCTTTGGATAAAAGAAAAAAAAAAAAAAAAACCCCAAACAATCAAGTACATTCAGTTGCTTTTCCATAGAAGAGCAACCTTGCGACTCCAGTGTCCAGACCAGCAGATGTCAGGGTCTTTGCTTAGTGCCAACTTGGACTGCACAGGATGCTGGGGGTAAGTCTAAAACATTCTCCCAAGTAGATGAAAAGGCGTTATGAGGAAAGCAGGCAGGCAAACAGGAGAGAAAGGCAGGGGGGGAGAAAAGGTGGCTCAGAATGAAAGTAAGGGTGATAGATGATCATGGTAGAATGTCTAAAGGACCCCCCAAAAGCAATACACACACTTGATTTTTTTCATTCTACTTGCATACTCTAAGTGTCTTCAAGTTTGCTTTTAAGTGTATGATTTTCTGTGTATGTAAGTTGTTTAGGAAGACACTTTCCCTCCATGCCAAGGGATCAGTTCTCTCTTCTTAATTTTACGTGTCGAGTTCTGCAAGTCTGAACAAATTGCCCCATGATCAACAAATGTATTTTTTCCCACACTCTCTCTCCTGTCCTGGCACATAATTTTTCACTTGCAGTTAGGAAAGAAAAGTTTTGATCTATCACAGGGTGATCAGTTTCAAGCAGCACAATGCCAAAAACGTTAAAAAACAGACACCTTTACAGTGTATCAATTTAAAACCACATCTGAAGTTTGTTCTTTTTTTAAAGTCCACTGTAGCACCTAAAAATGAATAGAATTACATTCTTTTCCCCCATTCATTTTGTGCATTTGACAGCACATGTATACAGTCAGTTTTACTGTTTCCCCCATATATAGACAGTTTCCTCTGTTTCTGAGGTTCACCCTACCGAACATGGGGAGAGAGACGCAAATTACTAGATTTCAAAGAGGCAGTATCTCCAAGACTGATTAAATTCTGTTGCTGTAAGAATCCTTAATGGTGATCCACGGTGGTAATCTTCAAGAACTGTAAATCTAACAGGTGTCTTTTGCAATTGCTTTCAAAGGCCTTGTCTACAGGAGGTAAAACAAAGGTGTATTTTTCACATATGCAACATATGTTAAAATGCACCTTCCTTCCAGCACAGAAACAGCCTGAGAGCACCAAGGGTTTGTCAACACCAGACATTTTGACCTCAAGTTCACTGACTGGCAATTAACTCTAACTCGTTCATGTGTTTCAAAAGGTTAGCATGTACACTGCCAAACATTAGCTTCAGGATACTTGTTGCTCTTTACCCTAGGCTGAGCTCAAGGGTAAAGCAAAATGGGTGTGTGTGTGTGTGTGTGTGGGGGGGGGGAGCGGAAGGGGAGGAGGAAGTAAATCCACATTAGCCTTTACAAATGTGCTGAAGACCTCAAGTTACTTGAAGGTGACTTAACTCTGGTAAAGTCTAGTGAAGACACGCCCAAATAAAATTCACACACAGCTCAAATTTTTTTTAAAAAAAGAAGAAGTTCTTACAATAGATTTTGAGGTATTTAAAAACAACAATATTGTCACCCTATACTGCTTTGAAAATATACATAGCATTCACAAGACTGGTGTGAATAATGCATCCAGGATGCTTTCCAATTATTTCAACACAGTACAGTTATTAATGCCTCTACTACTTACTTCTGTTGATGAGAGACAAAAGCTTTCAAGCTTGTTGTATGTGGTACCAAGCTCTTCTTCAGCTCTGTGTGGCTCATAAACTTGTCTCTCTCACCAACAGATGTTGGTCAAGTAAAAGATATTACCTCACCCACCTTGTCTCACTAGTATCCTGGGACTGACCGTTAAAACTACACTGCAACCACTACTTAAAACAGGAATAAGTAGAAATGTTGGACATTTTCTGTCTTTTTAGCTGTGGTTCCTTAGTCAACAAAATAGCAAGCAATAAAGGCATTTCATTCCTAAGACAAGATAGTTTAAGGAAAAATCTCAGATACCATACACATCAAGGATCTACACTGAGCTTACAATGCAACAAAACAAAAACACTTGTACATAGATTACAGCTACAGAGATGAAAATGAATAGTTAGTTACTGTACCTTCTCCAATGGGAGCTGGGTCTGGTCCTGATTTTTCAAAGTTAATAACAACACCACTCTGAACTTTTTGAACTAGAGATTCTAAACACTGGTTCAACATTCTTTGTGTCCGCACACAATAGGAGCGACCTATAAGTAAAAGAAGAGCAATGCAGTTAAAGTCTGAAAATAAGTCACAGCAAACCTTAATTGTATAAGTAAGGGAGGATACTATTTATTATAAAAATAAAAGTTATATTATATGTCAAGGCTCTTTCAACTTTACGTGGAATCACCACGGCAGAGTTGCTGCTTTAGTGACAAACTCAAATCATCAACAGACATAGCACAATACTTCCACAGTGCAAACAATACAGACTGTGAAAGCCAAGTTGGTCTCTTCCATCCTGTGCACTGTCACCAACAACATAGGCTTTGCAGGCCAAAAAAGCCTTCAGTGACAATAGTGCAGACCCATTGGAGGCAGTGGGTTTGCACAGCTCAATGCTGTTGATGATCCTTCTGTTCATTCTTGTGTAATTCACTCCTTTTAGCTGTGCTAGCACCAGAGGGTTAATGAAGTAAACAGTTATTAAAGGAAGCAGGTTTTACTGAATACATAAGGAATAGACCTGATGAGTGAGATGGTTTCATTTTTAGTCACTTTTCAAAGAAGATGACCAGCCTTTTATAAAGAAAGGGGAAGGGATTACAAAGTAATGTGAAAAAAAGTGAAAAGCTGTCAGATTTAAGAGAGCCAGTATTTTTTAATTTTAAAATACTCTTGCAAGGTAGAAACCCAGATACAGCAGTGCTATGCTAACATGTTGAACTGGCCAGGATAAAGTCAGTATCCAAGGTGAGAAAAATTAGATGCAAAATTACTTTTCTCCCTCCATCCCCCAAGAGCATCCCATTAAGACAACTTAGAGAGTAAGACAAATTCCACATTGAAACCAAAGCAAAACAACATCCAACTACCTCCTGTCACTTCACACATCTGTGTGATTGCAGATTCATCTGTGGGTACGCTCCCGAGTTGCTCTGGTTCAACAGAAGAAGCTCCTGGCAAACGCAGCACTAAGGCAAACAGCCTTTGATCCCAACGAAATGGTTCTTTGGTTAGTTCACTTCCAGGTAGAGGAGAATTCAAAGGAAGATGAAGCTAATAAAGAAAGATTTGAAGAAAGCTTTAAGGGATCAGATGGTCATTTGAAGACATGTACCCAAACTAATCATCAAAATAATGGATAAACTGAAGGACCAGTTTTCTTCTCTATTAATCAGTGCTCTCAAACTGTAGTCTGAGCTCCCAGTGGCTATGGAACTAAACAGTGGGGCATTGGGAGAGAAACTGGTCCACCTTTCTTAAAAAGTGGTCTGCAGAATGAAGCTGAATTACCACCAATATAAATCTAATTCATAATTCTTTTAGCACACTGCCAAGATGCAAGTTTACAGATTTTAAAGCTGAAATACTTTTAACTGTTAACAAGACTCCGCAAAGAAAGTTAGTGTTCTCCTGTAGCCGTTTTAAAAAGTAAAACAAATACAAAAGTCTTACCTCCTCTTGAACACCAGCACTATGTGTCAATTTGTTTCCATCTGTGATGGTAATTAAAATAGATGGCTCTAAAAAGAACGGGTTCCTCCCCTAGAGAAAGAATAAAAACATGTAAAACAGTAACAAATAATATTTAATTCCATACTTCAGTTAAACTTGTATTGCTCTGTAAATGTACTCATCAATTTACAGCACATAAAACACGGTATCTGCCTTTAAGAACTTAAAATGCCAAACAATCTTATAAAAGCTTGAGATGGTGTTAAATCTGTGGACATGTAGAATTCCACAACTGACACAATACTGCACATCAAAGCCACTCAGAACTTCAGACTGACCACAAGTGTAGAACTCAGACCTCCGGGCCATAAAGTCACAGTTTCCTATCACTTAAGCAAAAGGTGAGTGTTAGGAGTAGACCCCCATGACACTACATAACAGCGGTACATCTATATTCTAGCTGGCTCTCCTTGCAGGAGAAAATAAAAACATCAGTATACTGTCAAATACATTCAGGACACTTAACAGTGGGGAAAATTAAACATCTTTCAAACTGGGCTTTTTTTTTTTTTAAAAAAACAGATGATTACATAGTTCATTAAAATATCATACTGAGAAGGCAAACATAAGAGAGTTTGAAATAGTTAGTTGATAAATGCCTACAATTTTAAGATTCCAGGTATACATGCATGCACACACAATATGGACTGGACATAAATAAACACAACATCTTTCCACGTGGCTTCGTGTGTGATATGAGAACTAGAGTTTTAAAAATTAAATCTATACTTATATAATCTATTTGTAGTTTATGAAGATTGATAGTACATAACAAAAGAACTAGGGGTCAACCTATAAAATGAATAGGCAACAGGTTTAAAACAAACAAAAGGAAGTACTTCTTCACACAATGCACAGTCAACCTGTGGAACTCCTTGCCAGAGGATGTTGTGAAGGCCACACCTATAACAGGATTCAAAAAATAACTATATTCGTTCATGGAGAATAGGCCCATCAATGGCTATTAGCCAGGACGGTTAAGGATGCAATCCCATGCTCTGAACGGCCCTAGCTTCTGTTTGCCAGAAGCTGGGTGTGGACGACAGGGGATAGATCACTCAATGATTACCTGTTCTGTTCATTCCCTCTGAAGCATCTGGCATTGATTACTGTGGGCAGACAGAATACTGGGCTAGATGGGCCATTGTTCTGACCCAGTATGGTCATTCTTATGTTCTTATTAAAAAGAACCTGACCATTTTACTATAACCAGTTCAAAGCAGCCCCCTCATTTTACTCATACTCCATCAACCCCCCTGCTCCAGATATTTAACAATATCCACAAAGCAGCAATTGTTATAAAGAGTGTTTGATACAATGTGAAGAAAGAACAAACATTTGTTACCTGTCCATAATTGTCTATTCCAGATACTAATCTATTGAGATTTAACAAGTCAAACGAGGATCTGAGAGCCTGCCCAAGGGTAGTCAATCCTGAAGCTTGCAGGTTTTTCAGTTCATTCATGAATGTTGCATGATTTTCCTTCCATCCAGCCTGTTATGTAGTAATATAGAGAGAGACAAGACAGTTTATTGGTCATTTTTAGTAGTGATCCGGCAAACATCAATTGCAGGGTATGATTATCACCTTTCATCTCAGAGGCAGATTACATTTCTCATTAGCAGGTAGATGCTGTTGTGCTTGTATGATGCATACATTTGAAACAAACAAACAAACAAAAAATCAGAGGAGCCACACACGTATCTTCCCACATAACTGCAATGTGTACAGAACACGAAGTACACAGTAGGAGACTGACAAGCTACACACAGTATTAAGTTTTTGAAACAATGACTATGTCTATTTAGCTCTTTTTATGAAAGATGCAGCAAAGCGCAAGTGACTAATGGAACTATTTGGGTACTTCCATGAGAATGAGAACATTTGATTTTAAAAATGTGTCCAATGAATGGCATTTAGAAATCAAACATGAATACCTAAGGCATGGTGGTGAATGAAGGAGCTGCAGGGACAGCACGAGCTACTCTTGTGGTGCTCTGCAACTCCGCCCCGAATCAGCCTTACCCAGAAAAACATGCAATACGTGCTCAAGGGCTAGGCCTAATAGCCAGCGAAAGATACCAGTGCCACCACATTCTTGCTCCCAGTTCAGTGCCCACCCCCGCCCTAGAACTAGAAAGACGTCAGACAGCTGCGTACCATTAATTGAAGACTTTTCAAAACTGTATAATCAGCCAACTTAGAGAAGTTTCACAAATGTGACTCACTATATTTCTCACTTTTCTTGTACTTCCTTTCCCTCCTGGCTTCACTCCATTTACGTTCATATACAGATCATGCCTCTTTTATGCTTTCCTCAACTCCCTTCCTCCACACCCATATTATATATTTGTAAAAAACACACTTTTCTCCTACCCCGGTTTCTCTGCATCCTACCTCGTAATTCTAACTCTTCTTTCTTCTGCCACTTCTTCCTTGCTGCTGGAAACTGGCTCAGATTCCTACCAGGTTGTTGCCCAGAACCCTTCGGTCTCTTTAGCAGACAGACACTTACTAGTTGAAGACTGATAGTTGCATGGTCCCAATCCCTGCCCCACTGCTGGAAGGGAGAAGGGACATTCTGTCTTGTCCTCTGCATCCCAGAGACTCCTGACTGCTGCAATGGGGAGTACAGAACATCTCTCCAATATTTACAGTTCACTCCCTCAGCTACCTGGCTGCTGCAAGGAGACAGGTGTGTGCATGTGCAAGTGTTATTCCACCCCTTACCCCCAAGCCTCAGTTTTGAGTCCTCTACACTGAATAGTGCCAATCCCTGCCTTTGCTGCTGCTCAGAACTTACCTGAGCAGCAGCAGAGTAAAACTAACTCAATTCTTGTTAGTTTCGCTAATGCCCACCTAACAGAGCGCTGGGCCTTGGAAGGCATGCTTGTGTCCCATTGCACCTGTTACTGCCCTTTGAAACGCCAAGCTGTGTTGTAGGCCATATGCCTGCTTCTAGTCATGTGTTCTTCAGGAATTTGCACAGAAGGCTTCCGGTCACTTTAGGCAGGGGCGTACCTGAAGGGGGTGGGAAATCTCTGAAGTTATTAGAGGAGGCCAGAGTGGGAGATAACTGCAAGTGCTGACTGTGGCAGGAAGACTCAGCTGAAGAGGACTGTAAAGCTCTGGGAAATCTTGGTGATAAGGACTAAGGCAAGAAATAGTTAAAATCTTAAATGAAACTTAACACTGAAGTCCTGGCCATCTACCCTCTTTCAGCAAAGTAGGTGCCTTACTCCAACAAGGGCATTTACACTCTCTCTTAAGTAAGTCCTTACTGCAGGTTCAATGAAATATTCTTCCTGCTGCTTTCAATGAAATGATGTCTAGTTTGGATATCTGTTTGTAGAGCACTTTGGAGAAAAGAGCAAATGTTTTTATAAGCAGTTACCATGTTCTCAGATCCTTATCTGTTCTATCTTCAGCCACAACAGGAAGAGTAAAGAATTAAGTTTCTTCCTTAGCTTTAAATGCAAGATCTATTTAGATGAAAGATGCTATATGTAAATTTTAAAAAGTCACTAATTTCTTTAGAGAAGTGGCTCTGAACCAGGGATACGTATACCACTGAGGGACAGAGATCTTCCGGGGGTACATCAACTCCTCTAGATATTAGCCTAGTTTTACGACGGGCAACATGAAGAGCACTAGCAAAGTCAGTACAAACTAAAATTTCATACAATGACTTGTTTATACGGCTCTATATACTATATTAGTGTTTCTCAACCTGGGGGTGGGGTGGGGGGGGTCGCAATTTATTTTACAATTATAGATAAAGTAATTAAAAATGAGAAAGTAAGCAATTTTTCAGTAATATTGTGCTAGAACACCTTTGTACTTTTTTGTCTGATTTTGTAAGCAAGTTTGTAAGTGAAGTGAAACTTGTGGTATGCAAGACACATCAGTCTCCTGAAAGGGGTACAGTAATAGGAAAAGTTTGAAAACTACTGCTTTAGAGTAGTTCTATGTTGCATCGGAGTGAGTGAGTTATATTATTAAAACTATGTCCTGCATGTTGTGTAAGTTATTTTTAAAGAGGTGACAGCATACATGGCCCTAAATGAATGGACATATATTCAGGACAAGGAGAATTATCTTAAAATCCAAATAAAAACATTATTCCAGACCCCTATTGGGAAAATGGGGTGAAGGAAATGGAAGGAATCTAGATTACTCAGGAGATTATACTGAGAACAATTCTTTATTTCTATTTAGCCAGCAATTTGAATCCAGGTCAGCTTGGTAGTATCCAAGAATTGATCTCATAAAATGGCTATTTGATTGGCCTATATGAAACGAGTTAGACTTCCATCCAGTTGTCCACACCACGGCTAAAGCCCCGAGTCTCAAAGAGGGTTAGAATTGAACAGAGAAAGAGCCTTAGCTACTGTGGCATGGTTAACAGTAGTTCTCCAGAACAGAAACTGTAGCACATTAGCAGGCCAACACCAGGAAGCTTACCAGCCTGTGAGATACCCCTTCTGCAGAGAAAAGTTATCCGCAGGAGTCAGCCTCACACTGTGCACAAGTGTCAGCTTTCATTTTAAAACCAAATTTAAAAACCCACATGTAGTGGAAGGTGTTTGGTCTTGCATTCATATGGCTTCTTTTCTGAGATAAAACAGAAGCCACGTGAAGTTGGGGCATACAAAAGTCTGATTAGTTTGGGTTGTTTTTGTTTGTTTGTTTTTAAAGAGATAGAAGCCTAAAAAAAACAAACCTCACTTGTTTTACCCCTTAAATATATATTTAAAAAATTGTTTTAAAAAAATGAAGTTTGGGACTCCTCCCCCACCCCAAAAACAAGCTGCTGTTATGAAACAGATTCTCCCCCTCCCGAATATGCCAGGCACTGCAGCCTGGGGGAGTCTCTGAAACTTGCATCACTGATTTTGGTAACAAACATCCCTGCCCCTCAACTCTACCCAGCCACCCTCCACATTACGTGTTCCATGGTCTATTATTGGACAGATGCATTGACAAACTTGTAGATTGGGGGGGGGGGGTCTTAAAAAAAAGGCAGCCAGAGCTAGGTACCAGAGCTCTTGAAAGAAGCAGTTTTTGGCACAGAGCTGACTGCAACTGAGATTTCATCCTTTCAGGCTGAAGACAGACTCATTTCTAGACTGCAGGGCCTCCCAAAGGTGTTTATCTTCTGAGGCAAGATACGTGTTGCAAATGATCTTAAAAAGTGTCAGGTAAACTCCCCAACAGATATTATTATCCCACCTGCTGTTCTTTGAAGCAGAAATCTCCAGTGGCAAGACACTTGATTGTGTGCTTTAAAATGCTAGATTAGAAGCCCTATGAGTGGGGCAGGGTCTATGCATCTTCTCTAATCTCTTCAAACGAAGGTTGTTTTTTGAGTGGTAGGACAGCAAAAAGCTCAGAGAAAGACCAAGGCTAAGAGCTTTCAGACCTATTCTGAACTCCTTGGTATCTTGAGAGCCATCATTCAGTGTCCCAGAAGTGGAGGGAGAGTATGGACTGGGTACAGGTTCCCAACCTCAACAATGCAGACAGCCCTCCTCCATTCCAAGATCTGCCCCACGGATATTTCAAGATAGTCTAATAACCAGCTAGAAGAATCCCCATCTTTCAAAATCCCTCATTTTGTTGCCTCTAAACAGGTTTTTTCACCCTGAATCTTCGCAGTGGGTTTTTTTGGGCCAGCTCCAGTTCTTTTGACTTAACTGAACAATTACAAAGGACCTCTGAATCCTCCTAACTATTTAGTACAACTGCTAAACGTCATTTGGTAGGAGCGCCTGCCAAATGAGCTACATTTCTTGGTAGTAAACCAGGTCCCAGCCCCAACTCAAGACGTGTTTTCTGAAGAATGGTGTTATACGTGGAAGGGGTTCCTGATCTCCTTTAACATATAGATTGGGAAAGCGACAGAATACACACTTATGGAAGCATAATTCTTTCATGTCTTAACTTTCAAATGATCTTGAGTGCATACCTGGATTTCCTCCAGTATACTAACTGAATGTCTTGTATATTTCTTTTTTGTAATGAGCGATTCTATAGGGCTATTCCATATGAGAGCAGGGGGCAGGGAATACAGGATTTCCCTAACTCCACACCTTGTTTAAATAAATGCCTGTGGAAGTAAAAGTAGCCTTTTTGTCAATTAGTGCAAGGCTTGCTTGGAGGACATTAAAAAAATATCCAAGTGAATAGTACAAAAATCACTTCTGTAATATGGTTCTCTTGGTGACTTTGACCTAAGAATGTAACGCTGAAAAATGACAGGGGTATTCAGAGTACTCCAGGAGTTGAAACTAGACCTGGGTTTGAGGATTTTTATATTCTTGCTCTTCCTCCCCCTCAATACACTGTTAAAAGAATCCTGCAGAATTATTCAGTGTAATCATTTCTCTCCTCTTGTGTCAGCAGCAGCCTTTCCAAAGTGGTTAGGATTATAAATTGCTGCCTTGGAAAATGCTACTGTGAGGGAATAGTTATTTTCCATCTGCTGGTAGGACATTTTTTCACTTGACCAGAGCTCGGAGAGCCTACACTTGACCAAAGCTCAGAGAGCCGGGAGGAGTTGGAGATGCAAGTATTGAAACAAGGGGTAGGTCTACACTTTGCTTACCGCTGGACCCGGAGGTAAGCAATCGATCTTCTGGGATCGATTTATCGCGTCTTGTCTAGACGCGATAAATCGATCCCGGAAGTGCTCGCTGTCGACGCCGGTACTCCAGCTCGGCGAGAGGAGTACGCGGCATTGACGGGGGAGCCTGCCTGCTGCGTCTGGACCCGTGGTAAGTTCGAACTAAGGTACTTCGAGTTCAGCTACGTTATTAACATAGCTGAATTTGCGTACCTTAGGTCGAAGGGGGGGGGGGGGTGTTAGTGTGGACCAGGCCAAGGAGAGTTAAAGAGGCTATGTATGCAAATAGACAAGAATAAAGTCAAAGCCATAGAGCAGTTATATTTTGGATTCCTTATACATAAATTCCAGTTGTGAGACTTCAGTTTTTTCAGGTCTTCAAGTATCAAATTCCTAGTGGATCATTTTTATACACAGAATTTGTTAACACTGAGTAGACTACATCTTGGCAAATAAACTGAAGTGTCAATTTGCCATTACTTGAGAGTTTAGAGGAAAAACTGAACAGAATTGAATTTTAATGGGATGACCTTCTGGTGAATATGAAGGTCTAATGAGGTACTTATACTGTACTTGCTTTTCTGGGCATTTGTGAGAATCACACACCTGCTGCCCCAACCCATGATTGGGCAAAAGGGATGTCAATCAACCCTCTGTAGCACTAAATAGAACTTTCAAATATCATCCTGTGGAATCCTGAAATTTGTCTTGTGAAATACAATTCTTCAAATCAAAGACATCTGGTGGCTCTGCACAACTATCCTGTTTCCTTCCAGACAAAAGCTGAAGAGAATTGCCAAGCAAAGAGAAAGGGTCCACCAGCTAAGTGAATAAAAATAAAGTAGCAGAATTAAGCAGTACAGGAAAGATCAGAAATTAAAGAGTCAGTTAAGTTTAAATAAATAGTTTTAATAGCTGGGAAAATTAAGGTAATTGGTGTAGAATTCAGTTGAGAGGTTTGGGGATCTTCAAAACAAATGTCTGAATAAAAACAAACCACCACCAGTAGGTTTTCCTAACCCTTCACTTTCAGTTTGGACAAAAAGCACCATCCTCATGCAAGAGTATCAAAATGCAAGAGAATAATAAGCAGACAAAGTCCCTGGATTTTAGATCTGTAAAGAGCAGGATGGACTGATTTAAATCAATTTTCCCCACCATTTGTACGCTTCAGTTATTTTCTAATGAAAGGTGCACTTCCATTGGTTGATATAACCATTAAAACATGTTGATTTACAACTAAATAGAGCCTTTACACTAGATCTGGTACATCTTTTTGCCACCTGGCAGGGTGCACTAACTATATACATTTATTTAAATAATTATGTAACTCAATATTTTCGGATTCTTGTTAATTGTACATTTTAGTATGTTGGAAAATGGTGAAGGACATGCTTTTTTACTTGATTACTAACTTTTTGCTCATGATGTGTGTCAAGCTGCATTAAAGAATGGTAACTGGAATTTAAATACATGGAACAGCATATACATTTATTTTTAATGAAAGGAAACAACCTTAAAATGTTCAACTGCATCTTTTTTCACACTCTGAGCAAGGCAGCTAGGGTAACTTAAGTTTTAGGTCTAGACCAGCCCAAAGATATGAGAAAGCACAAACACTGGATCACAGAATTGCATGATAAAACTACACTGTATATTCTACCTTCCACTGGATTGCTTAGGGTCCAGTCCTACTCTCTCAATTTAGAGACTATTTCTAAAATCAGTTCTTTGACACTACACAAAGACCTCCTTCGAGTTAGCAGGCAATTTAATTTTGGGGGGCCAAACAGCCTGTCATGTTAGGGAATGTGAGGGAGATTCCCAAACCTGAGCCATTCTTTTTGGGTGACAGATCTGAGGAACTGTCCCAAATTGAGGTGTCAGAGGAGGTTTTGGAACAAACTGATAAACTAAACAGTAATAAGTCTCCAAAACCTGACAGTATTCACTCAAGAGTTCTGAAGGAACTCAAATGTGAAATAGCAGGACTACTAACTGTCATCTGTAACCTATCATTTATATCAGCTTCTGTACCAAATGACTGGAGGATAGCTAATGTGACGCCAATTTTTAAACAGGGCTCCAGAGGTGACCCTGGCAACTACAGGCCAGTAAGCCTCACTTCAGTACCGGGCAAATTGGTTGAAACTATCGTAAAGAACAAAATTGTCAGACACATAGATGAACATAATTTGTTGGGAAATAGTCAACATGGTTTTTGTAAAGGGAAATCATGTCTCACCCATCTACTAGAATTCTTTGGGGGGGGGGGTCAACAAGCATGTGGACAAAGGAGATCCAGTGGATATAGTGTATTTAGATTTTCAGAAAGCCTTTGACAAGATCCCTCACCAAAGGCTCTTCAGCAAAGTAGGCACTCCTGGGATAGGAGGAAAGGTTCTCTCATGGATTGATAACTGTTTAAAAGATAGGAAATGAAGGGTAGGAATAAATGGTCAATTTTCAGAATGGAGAGAGGTAAATAGTGGTGTCCCCCAAGGATCTGTACTAGGCCCAGTCCTATTTAACATATTCATAAACAATCTTGAAAAGGGATAAACAGTGAGGTGGCAAAATTTGCAGATGATACAAAACTACTCAAGATAGTCTGCCTGGGACTTAACTGTGAAGAGCTACAAAAGGATCTCACAAAATGGGGTGACTGGGTAACAAAATGGCAGATGAAATTTAATGTTGATAAACGCAAAGTAATGCACATGGGAAAACATAATCCTAACTATACATATACAATGATGGGGTCTAAATTAGCTGTTACTACTCAAGAAAGAGATCTTGAATCATTGTGGATAGTTCTCTGAAATCATCCACTCAGTGTGCAGTGGTAGTCAAAAAAGCCAACAGAATGTTGTGAACCATCAAGAAAGGGATAGATATTTTCTGTCTTATCATCATATAGCCTCTATATAAATCCATGGTATGCCCACACCTTGAATACTGCATGCAGATATGGTCACCCCCATCTCAAAAAAAGATGTATTGGAATTGGAAAAGGTTCAAAAAAGGCAACAAAAACGATTAGGGGTATAGAACGGCTTCCATATGAGGAGAGATTAATAAGACTGGGACTCTTCAGCTTGGAAAAGAGGCAACTAAGGGGGGATATGATAGAGGTCTATAAAATCATGAGTGGTATAGAGAAAGTAAATAAGGAAATGTTATTTACTCCTTCTTACAATACAAGAACAAGGGGCCACCAAATGAAATTAATATGTAGCAGGTTTAAAACAAACACAAGAAAGTATTTTTTCCACGCAAAGCACTGTCAACCTCTGGAACTCCTTGCCAGAGGGTATTGTGAAGGCCAATACTATAACGGGGTTCAAAAGGGAGCTAGATAGGTCCATCAATGGCTATTAGCCTGGATAGACAGGAATGGTATCCCTAGCCTCTGTTTGCCAGAAGCTGGGATTGGGTGACAGGGCATGGATCACTTTATGATAACCTGTCCGCTCATTCCCTTTGGAGCACCTGCCATTGGCCACTGTCAGAGGACAGGATACTAGGCTTGATGGACCTTTGTATGGCCGTTCTTATGTCATCTTTTTTACTCTGCCTCTGTGCTTCAGACAGGCCAGCATTTGGAAAACTCAACAGCCAGGAGAGCGGCACTCACCAAACTGCTATGCTAATAGTGAACAAGCAATTTTGAGCCCTAAACACTGAAACCTAAACCCACCCACCATTCCTTAGAAGAAAACACTTTAGATAGCCATCTAGTGTGTCTTTGAATTGTCTCTTAAAATTGACTTTCAAAAGCAGCAAAAGAGTTCCTTTTTCAGTTTAAGCACATTAGGTAAGTTTTTAAGTTATATATCTGGCCAAAGAGAAATGGCTAAGGGCTTCCCAAAAATACTGGCAGGCTTGTAGTGATCTTCATTACTAAACCAGTCTTGGAGAAGCACCTCTCTAGACATGTGCTTATACTCCTTCTCTGAGACTATATACCAGGGGTCAGCAACCTTTCAGAAGTGGTGCGTTGAGTCTTCATTAATTCACTCTGATTTAAGGTTTCGTGTGCCAGTAATACATTTTAACGTTTTTAGAAAGCCTCTTTCTATAAGTCTAATATATAAAGAAACTATTGTTGTATGTAAAGTAAATAAGGTTTTTTAAAATGTTTAAGAAGCTTAATTTAAAATTAAATTAAAATGCAGAGCCCCCCAGACCAGTGGCCAGGACCCAGGCAGCGTGAGTGCCAATGAAAATCAGCTCGCGTGCCGCCTTCGGCACACATGCCATAGCTTGCCTACCCCTGCTATATACCATCTGGAAGCACTGCAATGTTTAAATTTTAATGCATCAAAAGTGTAGTAAATTCACAGATTGAAATAATTTGCTCTAAACTCCACAAAGTAGTCACACACAATAAAAAGGTCTGCAGAATAGTCATTGGCTCTAAAAATTGCCTTAGAGAAAGTCAAGATAAACAAATAAATAGTTTACCTAGGCTACTTATAGCCTAGTAGATAGAGGAATTATTTCAGTTTTAACATTCTACTTTTCACTACTCCTGAGGTCTTGTTTTGTGTTAGGCATTCAACTTTGATTTAATTTCACTATCCCTTCACAGTTTCAGCTTTGGATTCCCATCCAATAGCACATTATTGCTTTTAAATTCCAACATAGTAGAGGATTTAAATAAAAATTAGGACGGCCCATTAATTTTTTTGAGATAACTGCGATTACTCGCAATTAATTGCAGTTTTAATCGCACTGTTAAACAATAGATTACCAATTGAAATGTAGAAAAACATTCAAAATATTTAATACATTTTCATATATATTGTATTCTGTGTTGTAATTGAAATCAAAGTGTACATTATTTTTATTACAAATATATGCACTGTAAAAAATGAGAAATAGTATTGTTCAGTTCACCTCAGACAAGTACTGAAGTGCAATTTCTGTCGTGAAAGTGCAACTTACAAATGTAGATTTTTTTGTTACATAACTGCACTCAAAAACAAAACAATGTAAAACTTCAGAGCCTACAAGTCCACTCAGTCCTACTTCTTTTTCAGGCAATTGCTAAGACAATCAAGTTTGTTTACATTTACAGGAGATAATGCTGCCTTCATCTTATTTACATCACCAGAAAAAAAATTTTTATTTTTACAGTGCAAATACTTGTAAACAAAAATAAATATAAAGTGAGCACTGTAGGCTTTGTATTCTGTGTTGTGAAATATAAATCAATATATTTGAAAATGTAGAAAATATCCAAAAACATTTAAATGGTATTTGATTAATGTTTTTAATTGTGTGATGTTTTTAATCGCTTGACAGCCCTAATAAAAATATTTAGCAATCGTTACATTCCTATGGTGCTTTCAATAACTGAAAGCAACCTTCTTTTATTGAGAACATTTCTATTAGTATTAAGAATTGCAAGATCTCTTCTCCCTTCTGTTCCAAAACAGACAAGAGAAGCATTAACCACTTGAATAGATCTTAAAAAACTTCTCAGCACATTGCCCTTTCAACCCACACAAATTTGAGAGCATTCTCAGAGAGAGGCAGCGACCCAGTTCGACACACCAGAGATTGTACCAAAGAGGGAGTCCCAGACACCTGTCCTTTCCTTCCCTCTCAGCAGCAACTCCCTTCATTTTCAAACTCCCCCCATACAATCTTTATATTCTTTGACTCACGTGATACAGAACCCAAGAACTTATCTTGAATTTTTCCATTGTGGAAAACTCTGCCTCACCACCACCCTCCTTCCTCCAGAAATGGAGATGGAAACTCTTTAAATAATTTCAATTTTTAAAAAACTGCGCTGTCTGTGGAAAGACTGATTCAGTTTCCTATCTACAAAATTATGGTTATAAATTTTCTTTTTCAAGTCATTCTTTCTTCAAAAGGTGAAGAGAACAAGATCAAAAGCAGTACTTAACACTGAGTGCATAAATACTGTTTACTGTGATTGATAGCCTGTCAATAAGCTCTTTTTTCATGCTGATTGTTTTTCTTAATTCTGTTTTATTGTTTTTCCATGACATTTCGAACGTCACACAACGTACAACCAGCTCTGGCTACTACAGCCACGTAAACCCTGCTCTTGTGTGTAAAAACAGCAGTACACATGGTCCCCCTTTTCAGAGGGATCTATGGCATTGAGCTAAAGGTACAAAATATGTAAAATTTTAATTTCCATTAGGAGGAGTTAAATGTGCTGATCTATTTGTAAAAGCCACCTCTTACGCAATACTGAAATACAAGTTGTATTAGCCAAATCCTAATGATTGCTTTGCAACTTGTTTTTCTAATTCATCTTAACATTTGTTTCCCTGCATTAAAGTTAATCCCCAAATGTATTGATTGACACCCATAAATCTGCTAATAAAATGCTTCTGATCATCAGATCAAACTGTAAACCGCAGGCATTCCGAGTAGAACAACGTTGTCTGCACCAAGGAAAGCAGAACAGAGATACCATATGACTGCCCACGTTTTTTTATAATATAGGTATGTATGAAAATATTATATTCAAATGTAGCTCTGAGGCAAGTAAAATTATTAATAATAATAATTATTACCTGTTTAATAGCTGTATTTTTAAATAACTGATATCCAGGGTTTAATCTGCAATATTTTAGACATTTAGATGGCTATGATCAAAAGCACCTTTTTTTTTTTTTTTTTTTTTTGCTGCAGCAACATCAAGGCCATCACATATGCTTAAATAAATGAAAGAATATAAACACAAAGAGGTCATCATAACCCACCATTTCAAAATGTATCAGTATTTAAACAAGGAACAGAAAACTATCCAAAATTTGTTCCACTCAGTAAACAAGTGACCATATCAGTATGGTTTTGAAGTAGTATGAGATTTTACAGTATCTACTTTAATTCTGTATTTAAACCAGCTATGTGTTTCATGTAGTAACTTATGAAGATGGATTATATGGACACCGTAGTTTAGAAATAGTAGGTACTTCTGGATTATAAACTTCGATAAGTAAAATACACTCCCAACAGTGCAAACAACATTCAAGGACCAAAATCTTTAAGTCAAGGTTAACCAACAGTGCCTTGTACGCTTCCAGAATGTCAAATGTACTAAGTTTTTGGGCAGTGAATTCCCCCCGCCTCCCACCCCTTTTTTTGGAGGAAGCGGTGACAGTCAGGGTTAGATGATTGAGACACACCAGGAAGCCTCCTGGGACCACTTCACTGCCACTCAGGAAGCAGCTCTACACTTCTCCTGGCCCCTCCACTCCCCAAGCAGGACTAGAGTGACGAAGGAAAGTAGGTGGTAACTGATGGGCTGCAAGTAGCATATCTACCAGCTGGATTCATCAAGAGGAAATGGAGGAGAGCCCCATACTCCACTTTAGGGTCTGGTGTAGGGGGAAGGTGCTTTGCACAACCCTCTATAGCATAAGATTGCAGACGTATGAACTCAGTAGGTATTCTCCTCCCCTCCTCTTTCAAAGTCCACCTCGGCCCCTGTTACGGAAAACCAATTTTCAAAATAATCTCCCTATGCACGTGGACTTTATGAACAGCTTTTAATTTTCAAAATTCTGTAATGTGACGGACCACAACTGAGAATCTCTTGCCCAACTGACCCCAAATTGCACCACTAACTTTATCCCTGTGCAAAAACATGTTATAAGAAACAATTTTGAAGATTTTTTGGGGGGTGAGATAGCTGTATCTCAGGAACCCTTTGCTCAAATAACCTCAAATATGGACCACTAACCTACCCCAGATCCTCAAGAGGCACAGAAATTGTCAGGTTAATCCAGGTAAGCATGTGGACTTCACAGCACTTAGAAAAGTCAGCTGTTAAACACTAAGAGTCTCACCTTAACTACACAGGTGCTACTACCCCACTATAATACCGAGATAAATGTTGATCAGTTCCAAAACCAACAATAACATTGTTAAACTGTAGCCCTTTGCTTATACTAAAAATCTAAAAAAGTCATTAGGCAACACAATTTTTAAAAGAACAAACACTGCAATCTTTATACATGGTTTGTTTGAAGCTTAATAGCACCTCTGAAAAAGTTGCTAAAATTAACTTCAAGTCCCTTTATCTTTAACAGCAAGCATAAGGAAGGTACACCTCTACCCCGATATAACACAAATTTGGATACAACGCGGTAAAGCAGCACTCAGGGGTGGGGGGGCTGCGCGTGCCAGCGGACCAAAGCAAGTTTGATATAACGCGGTTTCACCTATAACGCGGTAAGATTTTCGGCTCCCAAGGACAGCGTTATATAGGGGTAGAGGTGTACTTGCTTTACACCCTATACATGAATAGAATTGTTAATATCACTTCTTGTAAAAAGTTCACATTAGAGAGCTAAGCACAGCATTAAAAGCAGAGAAGCACAAGGCAACTGAATAAGCATCTGCTCACTTCAATACTCTCTGGTTAGTGTTTTTTTAGCTAAATAGTAATGTACCATATTTTAATACCTTGTTTTGTGGCCAATTCAAAAACAAATTTAAAAATCAATATTTGAAAGAAAAATGTAGATGCTCAGTTTGAATTTCAAACTAAAACTACTGATCCCAGAGACATATCTTCTTAATACCCAGGCCTTACACAGAAAATGCAAGTACCTCAATCTCTACAGGGAACTGGGGAGAAATGCATAGATCAATACACGTATCAGGCAGTTACAGATTCTAAATTGCACACAGAATGTGATTACAAGGACACCACTTAAAATGTATATTCTAGACATGAACCAAGCATTTTACTAAAACCTTGTCCCTTGTATTTAGAACAGCCCCCCCTTTTGATCCTTTTCATCTTTACGTTTAGAGTCTCAAGAAAATATTAAGCAAAATCCATGAAAACTGAATTTGAGAGAGTGTAGTTTTAGGTATTCAAATTCTACTCAAGGTTTTCAGTGTAACAGTAACAGAGATTATATATTAAAATGACAGTTGGCATATAGTTAAGTGGTATTGTTAATAGCTGCTCTATACGGTGATGTTATAGATTCTGGAAATAGCTGTACTCTGTGGTGGATATATCACAATATTTGACTAGAGAACACATTAATAAGACAGAGAAATTAGGGGGCAGGGAGAGAGAACAGTAGCAAGTTCCCAAACCCACAGTCCACATTAGTATCAAACAGTTAGTTTTAAATGCAAGTTAAAATAAAGTTGGTTTAAAATGGTGGCATTCCTCCTCCCCCCACACCCTTGTTTTCCTAACGCAAGTTACTGAAGAAGTTGATCAAGTTGTACAGTATTGCTAGGGCCCTACCAAATTCACAGTCATGAAAAACACATCACGGACTGTGAAATCTGGTCTTTTGTGTGCTTTTACCCTATACTGTACAGAATTCACGGAGGGAAGAGGAAGAGTCCAGCATTTCTCAAATTGAGGGTCCTGACCCAAAAGGGAGTTGCGGGGGAAGGGGGAAGCCACGAGGGAAGTGTCACAAGATTATTTTAGGGGAATCATGCTATTGCCACCTTTACTTCTGTGCTGCCTTCAGAGCTGAGCAGCCAGAGAATGGCGGCTGTTGGCCAGGCATCCATCACTGAAGGCAGCGCCCCACTAGCAGCAGCGCAGAAGTAAGGGTGGCAATACTATACCAGGCCATCCTTACTTTTGCACTGCTGCTGGCGGCGGCTCTGCCTTCAAAGCTGGGCTCCCAGCCAGCAGTCGCTGCTCTCCAGCTACCCAGCTCGGAAGACAATGTCACCGCCTGCAGCAGCGCAGAAGTAAGAATAGCAGTACCGCAATCCCCCTTACAATAACCTTGCCCCCCCCCCCCCCCAACAACTTCTTTTTGGGTCAGGGCCCCTACAATTACACCACCATAAATTTCAGATTTAAATAGCTGAAATCATGAAATTTACGATTTTTAAAATCCTATGACTGCGAAATTGACCAAAATGGACTGCGAATTTGGTAAGTATTGCGTGAAGACACTGAATCATTGGATAGTGGAGCTCTTGCTAACTAATCTGTAAATCAGACTCTTACAACTAAACAGCCAATTTCATGTATGTATTATGGCTCCAAAGTTAAAGCTGAAATCAGAATATTCTAGACAATTAAGTCACTAGACATGCACTACTTTTACCCATGAATACAGATCCACACAAGTCATGAAACTGAAGTTTATCAGAGAAGTAGCTTTTCACATTAATGGTATTTTCATAGTATGCAAACACAGGCAGCCTTCTGTGTATTCTTGTTACAGTAAGTTCAGAATATCATTTATGTACCATTGGGTTCAAAGTAAGTAGACTATTCTCCTTAGGGAGAAACATTTTCAAAACCCAAAATGAGAATGAACACATTATAAGCAATTAAGAATAAAGGAAGAGTATTTACAATCTTATAGTATTCATTATTGCAAAAGCTAATACATACACACATTCATATTTTCAGAAATCAACATAATGGTACATCATATAGTTTAAGAAGAGAGTTCCTGCCCCAAGGAGTTTACAATCTAAACTATTATGTACATTTTTATATACATTACAAAGCCACGCTATGAAGCCTGGATCATAGTTTAGTCATTCTTGTGGATTTTGCCTTGGTATTTTGATGAAAAAACAGCACGTAGTACACAAGAAACAAAGAGCATTTGGCAAAGAAACTTGGAGACAACTCCCTATTCACAACAGAGAAGCTTTTCCACTTATTTGCAGACTGTCTTAGGCAGAAATATGTATTAGGATTTTACAACTTAAACTTGTTATAAAAAGTGACATTAGCATTTGAAATTAGTTAAGCCTCTTAGTGCAAACATTTCTGCTTTTATCTAGTAAGCCCTTAAAGCCATCGGATGTGTCTATGGACCTGCTCAAGATAAAATAGAGAGCCAAGTAAAAAGACAAACTAAATGGCCATAGTGACTATTAGTGATAGGGGTTAGTGTCAATCTAACTTCTCCAAAGAATCCTACCATTTCATACCATCCGTGTCTCTCATAAGCATATGCAGGATCAGGGCCTTAATTTGCAAATTCCAGTAGACAATGAGCTGCTTAGATGCTTTAAATAAGCTTAGTGTGGCAATCCACACTGCCTCTCCTTTTCATTAGTTATAAGCAGCCAGTGAAAACAAGTCATCTAACTGGAAACCAGTTAGATGAATAAGATGACTTTTGACATCTGACTGGATATGGAGTCATTTCTACACCGCTCTCTCTATTTAGAATTCAATTCCTTATCAGAACGCAGTGCTTCATATTCTTTCTGAATAAACTGGAATTTAGAGAGCTCCATCAATTAAAAACCCTCATATTTCCATCTGAAAGTGGTCTAATATTGCTAGAAGTAACTCTTACCCTTACTGTAAACTAAAGGGGAAAAAAAAAACTCTGCTTTTTCAGTTTTTTGTGCATTTGTCTGCACTGTGTATCACTAATTTGCCATTGTTGACATTTGTACCGCTTCCCCGGGTTCTACAAGACAATGTTTACTAGAAACCACAGTTGAAAGAAGATAGCAGGAAGGAACGTGCATCGAAAATAGGGAAGGAGAAGAGCCTGAGCACGTTTGTTATTGACCATAGGCCCACCCAGCAACCGGTATACACTTTTAAAAAGAGTGCTCTACCAGAAAATAAAAAAAAAAAAAAATTAAGTAGTATCCATTTAAATTGAAAGCTGTCACTATTCCATGGTATTTCCACTAGAGGGCTAATTTCATAATCCCCCCAAAGTTCAAGTGAAATAGTACTCAGTTTAGTTTTAGATTTTAAAATGCATCCATTGGGGGCCTCGGCATGCATAAGTCTGCCTTGCCCCCCAAAAAAACACCCACCATTTTATTTTGCTTTAATCTTACTTGCCCAATCCCAAGATTGTCCAACTAAAAATAGAATCAAGTAGTGCGTCCTCTGGTCATCTTTCTTTGGGACTACTGAATCAAGCTACCAAAAAAATCCTGAATATTACACTTGGAGACGGAGCAGCTAACTGCGGGGGAATTATTACAGCTAGCAGACAAATTATTCCCAAGCAAGTAACAGTAAGTGGATTCCAAACCTATTTTGTTCTCAGAGGGTAATAGTCATAAGGGATTTGCCCCAATCTCCCTTCAAACTAAATTACTTCTGTTAAGCAAATGAATTTAAGAGAACAAAACAGAGTAAGAACATTTGTTAGTTTTAAACTACCTACTGTAATTTATTTGTTCGTGCTCAAAGTCACCACTCAGGAAAAAAAGACTATGTAAAAGAACACCAGGGTAATGGAAGCCCAAAATAAATTGGTTAGAACAATATTCTTCACTGAATTTAGGACTTTGTTTTTTGGGGGGCTGGCTGAAGACTTTACACATGATGGAAGATAATTTTAAGGCATTTAAGTAGTGTGCACAAGGCAACTTTTAGAAATGGAACAAATCAAAACTCATGTTTCTATATTGTCTCTTTTATACAACCTTATAACAATACTTAAATTATGTATTAATATTTAAGTGATTCCTTCTGCCCACCAATCTGACCTGCCTCTTGACTAGATAATTTTGAAGACCTCTCAGATTACTTCAGCTACAAATTAAGAGAAAGAAATGTTCCTCTTGCCCAAGAGGAACAGAAATTCCTCTTCTCACCCCCAACTCAGAACTCCATTTCCCTCAACTCACCTTCACTTCAGCCTCATCTTGGACCCAGAACTCTGCTCTTCCCGTATCTTGTGACCTGCCTAGAACCACCTCCACAATACTGCCCATTTACACCACTGCCTCAACTTCAACTCTGCTGAAATCACCATCCTTCATCTCCTCTTACTTTAGACTACTGGAACTCCTTTCTCCATGGCTCTAAATCAGAGCTCCAGATGCCCACCTAAGCAGAATGCTTCTGCCTGATTTCTTACATGTATATAAAAACATAACTTTCACTTCCAGCCTCATACAATCCCATTCAGTGCAAGACCCGTTCAAGTTACCCCAAATTAAAAGCCTACAGATTTGCTACAGCCTACCCAAATGGATTCTCTCTCTGTTGTCCTCCGCACAAGCCTCCTTCAACTCTCCATGAGTTGGCCATTGCCAACACGAGAGCCTTTATACAGCACAGCACCTGCCATCCAGAACAGCTTTCTTGCTACTCTCCACTTCAAGACCCAAGCAGAGCGAGTTCTTTGACCCAACATCTGGAACTCTGAATTCTCCGACATCGAAATTATACGAAGAGACCCCAGGTCTGCACCAGAGTACACTCAGTTACTCTCTGTCACAGAGAGCCACGTAGGCCATGGTAGTGCCCACTGCTTTCACGGAGCAACCATTTCATGATGAACAAAGAGAAAGTCTGATTTGTTTGACACCATTAAGTATACAGACTTCATATCAAAAGATAGGACTACTGACAATAGTGAAACTAATCCCAAGCTTCACCAGCCTCCCTAAAAAGTAACCGAGCTGCTAGGCATTATTTCAGTACCCTTCAGTGGACACTTACATAGGAGCCTTCCAGAAATTTCTACCACCCCCAGCCAACAAACACAGCCAACCTTGACAAAGGTCACAGACCCTCACGTAATGGTTTCAGAGTCAGAAGCGGTTACCTAGTGAGAGACCCAGAAAGTCTAGTCATAGAAGTCCCCATCCTCCAAAACTGGAGCGCTCATCTAAACGTGACAAGGCATGCAGTCAGAGCGGGAGAGAAAGGGGAGCAACCAGCGCTAGTTAGAGCTCTGGGCTAGCAAGTCTTGTCAAATCTTCCTATACATTTCCAAGATCCTTCCTTTTCTGTCCATCGAGATGGCTCAAATTCTTGTCTATCCCCAGCCATGACTATTGCACACTACTCCTTTCTAGCCTTCAAGACCCACACTGCCACGTCCAGTCCATTCAAAACACAGTTGAAGTCATCTTCCTTCCCTCTCATTCTGTTCCCTACCCTTCAACTATCCACGTATACATCCCCATTTCTTAGTACATCAGATTCATGCTCCATGCGGTCACCTACAGGGAGCTTCACAGCTCTTTTCCCCACTACTTATCCACTTTTCTGTACGTTCCCATGCCTTCCCAACAATTCTTACCTTGACCCCCATTTCTTTTTCTTCAATAACTCCCCCATATTTCATGTGTTTATACAGTAGGCATTTATATAGGAATGTTAATTGAACACAATGTGTTCAAGAGTTTTGTATGGCAGTAAACTCCATTAATATGTACTGCAGTTAAAACTCCGAGTTACACCTCTACCCCGATATAACGCTATCCTCGGGAGCCAAAAAAATCTTATCGCGTTATATTGAATTTGCTTTGATCCGCCGGAACGTGCAGGCCCGCCCCCCCGGAGCGCTGCTTTACCGCCTTAGATCAGAATTCATGTTATATCAGGTCGCATTATATCAGGGTAGATGTGTAATTTAACAACAGCTCCAAAATCACATTTACATATTACTGCACTAGGTCTCAGGAAACCAACTACTGGCCCAACCTGTTGGATCACCAACTGAAGTCAATACAATACGTGACAATACAAACAAACAGGAATACAGAACTCCTAACCCTAGTCTCTGAAGTAAATGAATCAATTGTAAGTTGTCCCAATACTCGGGCTTGTGAGCAGGTCATTTATGGAGAAGTTCATGTTGAAACAAGAATCACCATTTCTGGAAAAATGCCATACAGAACACCGTCAAGAGCCAAGGGAAGGCCCTCTCACGGTCACCTGCCCTGCTGAAATCATATCAGTCATAAATGCATAAGAAAGTTCATAAAACCCGTTAGTCTGGATAAGGCTGTATTAGAACTTCATCGTGAAACTGAATATTTACCCACAGCATAGGCTGCAAAAGTAATTTGGGACTGTTTCACAAACTGTAGGATGAGCGATTGACAAAATGAGATTTTATATTATTAGGGAAAAAGCAGCAAATAAATTAAGAGTGGACCAGTCTTCCTAAAAAAGGAAACAAAACAAGACTATACATATGCCCAGGGACTGCAAGACTGGATAACAACTTGGAGATCTCAGCATCCCACAGAACCTACATCTGTAGCCATCTTTGGTTAGCTTTACATCAATAGTCAACTCGTTTCTCTATGCCATCAGGGAAAATGACAAGAGTAACAGTTGCTGGGAGTGCAGGAGGAAATTTCTCTCCTCATCCTCTTCCAGAAGAGATTTTTGCTTCTCCACATAGCACTGCCAGATCAGTAACAGCCAGGCAAAACCAATTAAAATGACTGCTTCAATCAGTTGTGCCTGCTTAAGACAATGGGGAGATCTACAGGTAGGAACCACAAACAAACATGCCATTCTCTCAAATGGGAATTAAGAGTGTGTGGGGAGTGAGAGATTCCTGCAATACCTCAAATTAAGTGTAAGCAAATCCTGGACATGACATAGTAAATCAGAATTCAAGTAACTTGCACTATTGTCTCTGCATAGCTACCAGCCTCTGTCTAGTAGCATATCAGCAAACTCACTTTGCATCTCAAAGGTTTTTAATTCTGGAAATTAGTGCTTTTCTTAAAACATAATTTCGGAAGTACTAAAAATAAAGTATCCGAGGTTGTTCTTAAAATAAATAACTTGCCATCTACCAAGAGAAAACCTAACAAAGGACCTGATCCAAAGCCCAAGGAAGTCAGAGGTGCTTTTCCATAGACTCCAGTGGGCTCTGGACGAAGTCCATTAACAAAAGAGATTTTAGGTGCAGTTTTATGCATCTCTGGAGACCAAAAAAAATTATTTAAAAAAATGTAAGATGTCGGTCTTCATTTAACCCTATAGATAGCTACATCTATTTTAGATCATATTTAATCATCTTTACTGTGCATTGCATTCCGTACAACATACGGGGTATGGAAAAGAGAGCAAGTTCCACTGATTTCAGCAGGTGACCTCTTCTGCCTCATAGACTCATAGACTTTAAGGTCAGATGGGACCATTGTGATCATCTGGTCTGACCCCCTGCATGCTGCAGGCCACAAAACCGTCCCTACCCTTCCTTTGACTCTGCTGATGAAGTCCTCAATCCTGTGTTTTAGTGACTTCAATTGGCAGAGAACCCTCCTGCTAGCGATCCCTGCAGCAAGCCTACGCTAGTATAAACATTATAGACCATGGCAGCATTGTTTTATGTAGGGCACCATCTTTTAGCAGGGGTCAAGCAAGGCTGTTGATTTAAAGTACTTTTAAGTAAAATAATTATAGGGCTATAAAAGTTACACTGAAGTGACAGCCCCTCTGCAACCAAAGGAACTGTTTCCATAGTCCCTCTGCCATCTTCTGGTGGGGTCAACTCAGCTGGTGTTGATGGAAAGGGCTAAACAACTATTTCCTAAAGTAACCAATGAAACAAGATTGTGATTCCCTCTCAATAAATGATACAAACAAGAGAGCAAAGCAATTGACAAGGGAGATCATCTGCTGCTGCACAGATATTGGAATATATTTTGTAAGCTTACTTTTTCTTTCTTAAAATTTACTTTCTCCTTCCCTAACCCAGAAAAAAGATCTTGGCATATCCACCATTACTGTTGTAGTTTGTTATTAGTATTTCCTTTGCAAAGTTTTTGTTTTGTAACACATACAAATCTGCTTGGCTACTTTGGAACTAGAGATAGAGGAAAACACACTTGATCTAAGTCCTTAGATCTTTCCCATTTAAATACTATGATATTTACAATACAAGATACGATCATCATGTTTCACATGCTTTTGATGATATGCAAACTACTGAATTATGAGAAATATTTGCAGGGTAAGCCTGCTTATTCTTGATAGAAGAAAAGGAGTATCTTACCAAGCTTCAGAAAGTAACTATTGTTCACATGAAGTACCCAATTCATGTTGTTTTTGTTTTAAACCATGCACTCTGTGCCACACAACACTATGGACAAAACACATCATTTCCCATGTATTTCAGTTGCTATGTACCAACATTAGTAGTATGTAGTATAGCACTACTCATTGGTACAATACGCCAAATATAGGAATTTTCTTTAGTGAGACTTGCATGGCATGTGATAATAGCCTATATAGTATTCTTATTGCAGAGTTACAAGTAGATGCATTGACAATGGAATGTTTTCATTACATCATGTTGTGTGCAATACAACAAAAACAGGGAAGTGTGTTCTCACAGCTAAGACTGCCATCACAAAGACTAGACTTGCTGTATTTAGTCCTGAGTGGAGAAGAGGAGGGAAAATATATTTCACACTGCGCTGCAGAAAACCTTCCAGTGTTGTCGGACTAGAATGCCAGCTAACATTTCTTGGCCAGAAATTAGGGGATTTTAACCCAGAGCTCAAGATGGATCTTCATGAACGCAGAGACAACAAAATGAGACGGGGAAGGAAAGGTGTGGAGTACTAAACACAAAATAAATACTGACTTATGCAAGTGTTATCAGCATTTCAGAGAGCAGACTGCATTTCAAGTGTGTGAATTCAGTGCTGGTTAAAGGTGGAAGATGCATGGCCCCAGATAATAAATTTCTCTTCCCACAGAAGCTGTACAACGCGCACAGCATCAGCACAAGCATACCCATGTCCCAACAACATGCTTTGGCCATCACCTGCAGAGACCATCCATTCTTAGCTTCTTTGCTGGGACTGCCAACAACGGTGGTGTTTGTTATGTGGACATCTGCATACTTTGTGCTGGGCTAATGCCAATCAGATGATAACTATTGGTAATTACTGACATGTTAAAACAGAAAAGAACGGTAGTGGAATACCTATGCCCAGAGCCATTCAATGGATACATTTTACAAGTATTCAAAACCTCTCTAACAGTGAAGAGTTTTGTGGTGTGCTTTAATGAGACATTTAAAATTACATTTATTTGGACATCTCAGCTGCTTGAAAGTCATAGTCTGAGAAGCAAACAGAAATATTGCTAAGGTGGCCTATATTTTTGACACATTCTTGGGATGCAGCAGCCATGGAAAGACAGACTACTTGCCTCAATCCTGAGAAACAACAAAAATGGGGGAAGAGAAAGACACACACTGGGCCAAATTCAGCACGGCCGTGTGTAATCACATACACCTGTGCAGAGTAGTACTATCAAAGCAGAATGGTAATGTTTTACACCCACATTAAACAGCTGTAAGTCACCACACATGGCAATGCAGCACCACATTGTCTCTCTTCGATTCCTGAGCTGCACCTTTAGCAGTAGGTGTGGGAGGAGGAAAAGGAAGAGACAGGCTCAGTCTGTTGCTTCAGTCACTAATGAGGGAGACACACCAAGGTGAGGCATAGAAAGGCACCAGCAAGTGTGGGGAAGAGCTAGTCAGTTGCCCAGGCTTTGTGCTGCAACACAAGCCGCATGTGTACAGGGAAAAGGACTGCTTCCAGGCTGCTGCTCCAATACATATGTTCCTGCTGCTGCAGAGAGCGGGGGAAGTCTTTTGCCCTAATCCTTGTGCACGAAGCACTGCAATGGGGTAGAGATGCACACTCTAGTCTAGGCCGCCCTAGCAACAGCAGCTGAACTGGAGGCAGAAGCAAACTCAGCTAAAGGAGGGGAAAGCAGGGCAGCAGAGGAAGGGGACAGGGATCCTGGGGGAGAGGAGAAAAAGCTCCAGAAGCCCCTTCCTCCAATCCTTGTGTTCAGCAGCCAAGGTGTGGCAAGAACTCGCACTGCCCTGGATCCCAGTGCTTGGGTAAGGGGAACATGACCCATACTAGCCTGGTCTATGGGGTCCTAGTGCTTAGGGAGGAGTAGTGGCACCAAGGGGATGGGGAGGCGGGGCACACACGGTCCTGGTCTATCGGGGGTGGAAAAGGACCTACACTGGCCTGTTCCGCGGGATCCTGGTGCAGAGGCGGGGTCCAGGTGTCCCCGTCTATAGGGTCCCAGTAAGGGGAGGCACAGACAAGAACCACACTGTCCTGCTCTATAGGGCCTTGGCGCATGAGGGGGGAGGGACGGACGAGACCCCCACCGCCCCGGTCTCCCCGACGAGAGAGGGAGAGGGAGAGGGATAGGGACCCCCAGGGGCGGGGACCCCCACCGCCCCGGGGTCCAGCAGGGCTGCTAAGGGGTCGGGCCGAGGGGAGGCGCTGGGCGGGGGCGGAGCCGCGCGGCGCAGCAGCGGGCCGGGCCGGCCCCGCCCCACGCCGGGGCGGCGAATCACGCTCCTCCCCCTCCTCCATCTCAGCAGCGCCCTCCGCCAGCCTCGCTCCTCCATACAAAAGCAAAATGTCCGCCATCTTCACGGGCTGCTGCCGCCGGCGGCTGCGCCCCCCGGGCCGGGCGCGCGGGGGCGGGCGTTACCTTGATGCAGTAGGGCGGCTCGTCGAAGGTGACCAGCATGTACCTGTCCCCGCGGCTGGCCGGGTCCCGGGCCCGCAGCTGCGGAGAGAGCAGAGAGGCGGCGTTAGCCGGCGGGCGGGCGCGGGGCGGCGGGGCAGGCGGCCCGCCCGGCCCGCACTCACCTTCATGAAGAGCTCCACGGCGCCCTTGGCGATGTCCAGGTAGCTGGTGCCCAGGTGCGCCCGCTGGTTCATGGAGGCCGAGGTGTCTATGAGGAAGAGGAGGATCGGCATGGTCCCGGCAGCGCCCCGGCCGGCCGGGCGCCCCGCGGGGGGAGCGGCTCAGCCTCCCCCGCCGCCTGCAGCCCGAGCGCTCGCCGCCCGTGGCCGCCGCCTGAGCTGCCTGGCTTCACTGAGACCCAACTTCTCTCCCCTCAGCCTCCGGCGGCACCATGTGACCAGCCCGCACGCCATTGGCTGGCCATTATACCGTCATTTGCATATGCATGAGGCTGGGGAGAGGGCCCCCCTCCCTGCCAGGGGCGGGCTTGGTTTCGGGGGCGGCGCTGGATCGGGCCGAGGAAGGGGCCGTAGCCGGCGCACGGCGAGGCGGGGGCGGCGCTTGGGAACTCTCCTGCAGATGTGCGCGCGCCTGGAAACCTGGGAGCTGCGTTGTGGGCAATGCCGGACTGCCCGGCCAAGGCGCTCCTGCCACTGCCTGCCCGGGCCAGGCACACGCAGCAGGACTCCTACCTGCCCCTTGGTAAGGTACCTGCTGTCACTGGCAAAGCCAGTTCCTCGGCCAGGCCACCACGCTCAGTCACACACAGGCTGCTGTCAGCATTTCCTGTGGCTGCAGAATTACATGCAGAGCCCAATAATCTGTGTCTTCACTAAAGCATAACTGGTGTTTGCCTAAAGCATGCCTTCCAGAAAGGCATCAGTCTTGAGATGAAGACATCAAGAGATAGAGAATCCATCACTTCCCTTAATAGTTTGTTCCAGTGGTTAATTATCCTGAATGTTAAAAATACTGTATCTAATTTGGATGCCTGGCTTTAGCTTTCAGCCATTGATTCGTGTCATGTCTTTCTCTGCCAGAGTAAAGAGCCCTTAATATCTGGTATTTTCTCTCTGTGAAGGTTCTTAAGAGACTCTAATCTAGTGAGCTATCAATCTTCTTTTCGATAAACTAAACAGATCAAGCTCTTTAAGGCTCTCACTGTAAGGCATTTTCTCTAGCCCTCAAATCATTTTTGTGACACTTTCTGCACCTTCTCCAACTTTAGAACATCCTTTTAAAAATATAGACACCAGAACTAAACAGTGTTCCAGAGTTGATCTCACCAATGCCCTATAGAGGCAAAATCACCTCTCAACTTTAGATCTGCTGCTGTGAGGGAGGACTAGATATTGGATAGAACTGCTGAACGGTGACTTTACAAGAACCCATTAACAGCACTTCCGAAGAAAAATACAACTTCCCAACCTCTTACACTTAAACTTGATTCCATTTAAAGTCCTCTAAGATAAAGGAAATTATTGTTAATTTATTTGGAAAATTGTTCAATTTACTTGTAAGAAAATAGAAATAATATATGGAGTCAGAGTGTCATCTCAAACTTTTAAAATACAATATACAAACTCTGGCCCCAATTCTGAGCTGAGGGTCTTTAAGCAACCTTTACACATCTCCGATTCTGGACCTGGCCACCAGTGTTACTTATGCTACCTACAAACTGCTCCCTGCTGAACCAGCACAGAGTCCAGAAGAGCAAGGATGCAGAATACTCTGGCCCACCCCTGCATTGCACCAGAGTGGTGATAGAAGGCTATTATGCCAACTTTCCAATAACCCAGTGAACCCTTCTGCCCTGGTAGAATTCATCTTGGTTTCAAACTCTTTATGCTGTTGGAGTAGTAAAGAAGTCAGACCCTGGCTCCAAATTAAGGCCATTAGCTGTGTGCTGGCCCATTAACATGACCACAGCAGTTGAACTAAGCACTGGATTTCAGGGCCACTGGATTTCTGGACTCTAAAAGCTTTAAAGAGCCCTGAATCCCTTACCCCTTCCATTTGTTACTGTTTGTTATTTGTATAATAGTGTTCATCTAGGCTACTAAAAGTTGCCACAGTTGCTGCATGTACTGAATTTATGCATGCAAGTGGCAACTAATGATACCAAAAAGCAAGGACATGCCATTAAAAGGGAGGAAAAAAACCCCACCTGCAGGAGAAGGGATGAAATGCTCTGGATCAAAGAGGGGGGAAAATGCTACTGAGGCCTCAATTCTGCAATAAGCTCTGCACAGGTGGACCCCTGTGCATGCATTCCCCCTGATTTGAACTTATCAGTAGTTCAGACCCTGACACTGCCATATACCTACTACCAGTGTAACTAGCATGCATAGCTTCCACAATGAAACCAAAAATGCTATGTAGCACTATACCCACTAGTAAGTGCTTGCAAAAAATACCAAAGAGGTACTGTCAACAAATCTCATTTTAAAGAGATAATTCAGTTATTAATAACACTTTCCACTGAATTGAAACAATTTTTAGAGTCAAATATTCATGTCACAATATACATCTCCTTACTATTTGCACATTATGCAGCCTGAACAATTAAAATAGAGCATTCAGTTTCTCGTCCATTGCAGTTGACTTTTCTGATGTATTTGATCAATAATGTTTCCTTTCACCAACACTGACAACATGGGAGGGGGGAATTAAAATCCCCTTCAAAGCTATTTTAATTGAAAGTAAAGATAAAAATTGTTCATCAATATACTTTTACTCCTACTGATCAGAATCATCTCTGGTGTAACTCCATTGAATTCAGGGATGAATTTGGCCTGCTAAGTATTGTAAATACCCTCTTCATCCCTACACACACGATCTACATTTTGAACCTAAAACTGGTAAATGTTATTCCTGTCTATACTGATTTTATAAAAGTTCCCCCCCCACACACACACACACACACCTTTTTAATAAACTATCTTAACTTCTGTATTTATATTTTACACATAATTTAGCAAAATTATTTAACAGGCATGGACCATAAAGCGAGAGAACCATTTAAAAAGCTTGTATGATGAAAACAAAAAAACCAAAGTTACATTCAAACGTGTGACTTGGCTGCTCCATTTTCAAGAGCCTTACCCAATAGTCATATGTGCAATAGAAGTACATCTGTCATTAGGGCTTCTGAATTTTAGCAATTATGAAAACACTGAAGGGGGTGGAATATTTTAAAGCAAATTTAGTGCACATGAATGGAGCCAGACTGATAGAATTAGAATTTGAATCCCAAATTATACAGGCAAGGTACAACACAAGCAGCCATAGTGCATACTTTCCCACACTTCCCTGCTAACTCAGCCTTGACCCTACAAGGACAGATTCTAGGCATGAAAAGGACAGTTCAGTCTTGATTCAGTCCTTCTCTAGAAGATGTCAGCTAATGCCAACTGCGATGTACACATTTATCCACCAAGAACTTGTCTAATTGCTCACACCAATGAATAACTATCAGATCAGATGGTAACCTTGATTACAGAGCACCTGGAGCAATTCAAACTAACAACCTAGTGGTTAAAGGCTCTGTGTCTGCAATGATCCATTAGGCCACGTGAGAGGCTAAAAAAATACTATAAAACCATAACACTCCCATGATTCCTTTGACTTTGAGTGGACAGGAACACCATTATCTCAGAGACCTTTCCTACCCTCCCTCATCACAGCAGTTAAAGGTCAAGACAGAAGCATCTTGCTTTCAGTTTCTGAGGTTGATCTCTCAAGGAATGGTGGCAGGCAATGTGCTCTCAGATGAGAGCTCTGGCTTTTGGAATTTGTTCCAGCTGGAGTCCACCAGAGCTGAAGTCTAGCAACACTCAGGGCACAATGCAAGACTTAGTTTAGATTGATGTGACTTTGATAATGGCTGAAAATATTGGATGCCATGGTTGCTAATATGCACAGAGACAACAGTAGTATGTGGATACTCTATTCCAGAATAAAAATCACTTTATTCCAGAATAATTTAGTGTGCTTTATTCTGGTCCATTTTACCATGCGGACGAGTTATTATTTTCTATTCCCTGTCCTGACCTAACTTCGCATCTAACAAGATTTTAGCTCTAACAACCTTCTTTGCTTCTCAACTTTCTTATTGCTTCATAGGATACTTTGTTCTCAGCTAGTTGCTATCTGACAGCAGCACCAACACGATCAAAAGATCTGAAAGGCACTAGCCATGCACCCTTGAGCATAAAAGGAGCCCAACTTTGGCACCTGATGAGCAATTAGAGTTTGAAAAGCATTTGATGGATCACTCAGGAAGAAATACTCTAATTTAAATCTCCTTTTGCTGCCAGTTCCTGGACAGCTAAATCCTGCAGTCCCCCCCACTCTATGCTCCCGAACTTGGCCTTGCAATCCAGCCACCCTGACCACTTGTTAGGTCCAGCAGCCCTAAACAATTAACACTTAGAACATTTATGTAGAATTTTTAATCTTTAAATCACTGTAAAATATTAATTAATCCTCACAATGCCTCTCTGAGGTAGGTATTATTCCTTTCATGTGGATGGGGAAACCAACAGAAAGGCTAAGTGACTTGCTCAAGGCACTGGTGTCAGTGCCAGAATTAGAATTCAGAAATGTCTCACTCCCAGTACTATTTTCATATTAGGCCTGTCTCCCTCTCTAGGAGGATGAAATATTTACATGAAGTTAATGAAAAGATTTGTTTGTGGCTGAACAAGCTTCTCCCATTTGAGGAGCAAGAAAAAGTTAGCGAGTACCTCTTTCCTCAATTCCAGCAACCAGGGGAACCAGCATGACAACAGCAGATTCTGGAACGTGTAAAGACTGCAAGGAAGCTACTAGTGATGTTAAACAAATCGAAGAGGAAGGATACTCTTTTTATGACACTCAACTGTCTCAGAACATCAACATTCAATTCTTGGCTCTGCCACAGACTTCCTGTGTGACTTGGGGAAGTCACTTAATTTATCTGTGCTTCAGTTCCCCCATCTGTAAAATGGGGGAAATATTTTCTCATTCTTTGTCTGTTTTGTGTATTTAAACTATCAACTCTCTGGGGCATGAACTCTGTATGAACAGCACTAAGCACAATGGGACCTTGCATAAATTGTGCACAGGTCTAATCATCTTCTTACATGTGCCATCAGCAGGACTTGACCCCAGAGCCTATAGCATCAAAATCACAGAGCCTTGCCATTTGAAATTTTAATAGTGCTGTTGTGTGGATAGAGCACTGGACTGGGGTTATAGTTCCAGCTCTGCCACTGGCTTGCTGAATGATCTTGGGCAAGTCACTTCACCTCTCTGGGCTTCAGTAGACAGATAGCCTCTTGTAGATCAGACAGTTGAAGGGGACATGACACGTTATGCCAATGTATTACACAGATCCTATTGAAAAATCAAGCCCTTACTTTTGCTGCATGTTGCCGGACTGTGACCCAGGTCATGCTGACTGCACTCACTTTTACTGGCTTTGTAATTACATTACAGACCTCCACACAATTATTGTTCTGCTGCTAATTTGGAAATGCACTTATCCTTTTAAAGATTTTCACTCTCCTTTACTTGCTTCATATCTTAACTGCTGTATAGAATGTGGGTGAGGCTAAGAACTCAGGGCCTGATCCAAAGTCCATTACAGTCAATGGGAGTCTTCCCATTGACTTCAATAGGTTTTGGAAAAAGAACAGGAGTATTTGTGGCACCTTAGTCTCTAAGGTGCCACAAGTACTCCTGTTCTTTTTGCGGATACAGACTAACACGGCTGCTACTCTGAAATAGATTTTGGATCACTTTACGTGGCAGTAACTGAAGGCTGGAGATAAATCCCATATTAACTTGATCCTGAAGACTTTTCACATGCAAGGCTCCCACAGACTTCCATAGGAGTTATGCATACACTGTTGAGTTTGTTATCAGAAGCTCGTGTAAATTCCACTTTCAGCTCTGAATTATGATGGAGATTATACAACATGTTTAAACATGTGCTGAATTCAGCACATTTCACACTGATTTATAGGCAGTTCATAAATTGGATGCCTACAGTTGGTAGTGGTCATATTTATCTATAAATAATGGAAGCAATATATAACAAGGTAAATAATTCAAAGAAAGACTGGGATTTTCATATTGGCTATCATCCTCTCCACACTCTAGTGAAAATGAACCCTAAAGTGGTCATAAGTACAGGAGTAGGGGGATCAGAGTGCACACTGCATTATCCCCTCTCCCTGTCCCAGGCATACTGGAAGCCACTTATGTGGTGTGATGTCAGGTACATGTCCAGCTGGAGTTAAGGGGATCTGGCAAACCAGCAAGGGGAATGGGCAATATGCAGCTGTAACCATTCTGCTAATGACAGCACAGTCCCTGGAGAGCTACTAGAGACCAGATGAAAATATGGACTGACTGACACTGCCCAAATAGAGATCCATGCGTTTGAGAACAGATTTGACCTAAGTTTCCTGCATGCCACAGAGTTAGGAGAGGAGTCATGAGTGACCGTGTTGTTTAGCTGCCAACCCCTTCTCCCACATGGGATACTGCAGTAGAGAGTTTTCCTATGGCCCATTCCCACATATTTTTTGCACGAAAGGGGCTGACATTGCCCATGGCCCAAAGACAAAAGTCAGATCACTTCAGCCTGCATAACAGCAAACAGTCTAATTTCCAGTTAGATTTAAAGACCTGTAACAAGGGGATAGGGAAGAGATTGGCTGTCCATGTGCTGAGATCATCGTGCTATAATGGCAGACAAGCAAAGTCTCAACCAGATATCCCAGAAGAGATAAAACATTAATCCAAAAAGCAGGATTTCAAAACAAGTAGCAACTGCCCAGACATGGAAAACTGTGTGTGAAGGGTTAGCCTCAGAGTTCAAGAGAACATCCCCTCAGGAGGAAAAATAGCATTTAAAAAACATTGCTGGGAGTTGATGAGAATGGAACAACAGAAAAGTTCAGTGGTTTCTTGACAAAAAGAAATTGAAACCCTCCTTGGTAATTACATTTAACTAGGTTGCCAGGCATGAGAAGATAAAAGTCTAGACACAGGAACATACAAAATTAAACCAGAAGATGTTTGTTCCAGTTGTACTGTATCTCCGTTATCCGATTGCACATAATGCCAGATAAATGTGTCGTTTCTACTTCCGCTCAGCCACGAATTCTAGATGTCTCACTCAGTGTCCTTGGGTAAAAATGGGGATGTAATTCCTACTTATCTCCCAGGGACGTTGGGAGACAATGGACCCAATTCTTGGGTCCACTGTGGTCCTTTTACACCACTTTACCAACACAAAGGGGCTGCAGAGCCAGCAGATCTGGACAGTTGGGAATTCCTCCTGTGTACAAACAATCCTGCTCGGTGTAGCGGATCTCCACCACCTCCCTTGCAGCCCTCAGGGTAGGGAGCACAGCGGAGTCAGGGAAAGGGAGCATGCCCAGAGTGTGTCTATGCTCCAGCTATTCTCGGCTGTTGGAAGGCTCTTTGGAACCACGGGAAGCAAGGCACACATTATAGTAGTCCTTAGGCTGCCAGCGTATGAACTGACCCCCAGCCACATTCAGAATTGTGTGAAGCCACTTTTACTTCCTACTCTCTGGTCCTATGCCAAGCACAACTCAGACAGACTTGAGATTCAAACCCAATGAGCTTTGGGGTACTTGGATGAGGCGCGTAGTAGAAGCATGAAGTATTGTTACTCACTGGAAAGCAACCACTTAAATGAATTTGCAGAGTAGTTTTTGGTGACATTATTCAAGCTACGATGTAAGAGATGACTCAATATATCCTATGGTGATAAAAGCTACATACTTCTCTCCATATGCGTGAGTGGGAAACACACAACCTGTAGTACATCAGTACCCTAACGGATTCCTGAAACTAGGAAAGGCTCTTTAAAGAGTCTACACTCAACAGAGCTCTGTTGTCTAGAGTTGGAAAAGGCATTTCCCTTAACCAGAGCTCCAAAATTCAAGCTATAGCATGACATCATCATTATTATTCAACATTCATATCACAGCAGTGCCTAGCAGCCTCGACCTGGTCAGGGCCCCATTGTACTAGGAACTGTAAAGGCATGTAGCAACGGACAGCCCTACCCTACCCTAACTTGATTGGATTGTGTTTCCACATGACTGTGAGCAATGCTGTGCTGTAGATAAGCCTTATGAATAGTACAAATGTTCCTTCATGGAGTCTGAAATTCACTCCAGGGGGAAAAAAAAACCTATGTAACCTGCTCATCAGTGTGTGTTACACATCCCCTTCTGTAGCTGATTCACAGAGGATATGGGTTTCTTTGGGTACGTCTACACTGCAGCTGAGAGCTAGTCTCCCAGTCCAGGTTGACAGACTCACACTAAAGGGACTCGAGCTCGCTAAAAATAGCAGTAGCAATGTGGACATTCCAGCTTGGGAGAAGCTCAGGCTCCCAAGGCCAACAGAAACCCAAGACTGGAAAGCCCAAGCTTCAGCCTGAGCCAGCTCATCACATTGCTATTTTTAGTGCACGAACTTAGATTTGCGCTAGCAGGGCTTGTCTACCTGGGCTAGGAGGCTTGCTCCAGCTGTAGCGTAGACATACCCTTACAGCTCCTGGATAGAGAGCTTAGCTCTTTAGCACAGCTCTGGAGATGGCAGATTGAAGAATTGCAGCCAGAGAGAATATGTAAATATCTAACCGTATTTTAGTATAGCAGTCTCACAAAACAAGTTATAGACAGACACAAAACTCGCACCAAAATCCCGAAGGCAAGCCATAGGAGTAAGTGTTATCTGAACATATTCTGGGAGGTTCTCAAATTGAAAGATTCCTAGTCTGGTATCAGAAAACTGTCACATGAGTTAAGTTAGGGATGAATACTCCAAATTCTCCAGTACCATAATAACAGGCAATGTCAGGATTCACTGAAATTAAATCCTTGTGACCACAGCAATAAATATATTTCATCATCACTATGGTTGCAAGAAAAATACCCACTGTAAAAACCAGTGTTAAACAGAACTGTGATTTATCATAAGCATTTATTACAAAAGGTCTCTTTGATTAAAATTAGATTATTTTGGAAAAAGAACATCCTTAGAGGATGATAACAACAGTTGAGAGAATTAATGGTTAGAGCACAAGTCTAGGAGTCAAGCAATCTGAGCTCTAGCCCTGACTCTGCTACAGACTTGCCACGTGACCTCAGCCTAGTTACATAGCCTCTGTGCCTCAGTTTCCCCATCTGCATAATGTTATTTATCATTTTAATAACACAGTGTTGGGCACCTCCCAATAAAGGACATGAGACCTGCCCTAAAGAGTTTATAAGCTAATTTCAGACATGATAGAATGGGTAGGTGTAACTAGACAGCAGGGAGGGACAGGAGAAAAAGGCCCATGCAACATCAATAGGATAAAGTGGAAACTCAGCAAAGGCTAGTGCACAGGATCAAAAAAATGGTTTTGCTCCATTAATTTATTTTTAAAATATTAATAGATAAATAAAGATGAAGAGGAAGCAGTTTCTTGAGGCATTGTGGAAGAAATGGGTCTCCAGGAAGAATTTAAATGAGGAGAGGGTGTTGCCTTATTGGAACCAGTTCAGGGTCTGCGTTCCACACGTGGGTTGGAATGTAAGAAAGGTTGCAGGAGAAGGAGTTAAACAGGGTGATGAAGCTGGCATCATTAGAAACAGACCAGGTAGGGAGGATCAAACTGGTAAGGGACTAAGGTAAGCAAGGAGGGGAAGAGTTATGTAGGGTCCGGAAGACAACTTGAACCTGATATCATATAAAAAACAGAGCAGCAGAGATGATGGGGAGGGGGGGGTAACATGGTTAGACTGAAAGGGAAGCAAGATGATCTTACCAGATACTTTTTGCATAGATTTGAGAAGAGATACAATAATACTCTCCTACCCCACAGAGGCATTGTAAGGAGGCCTAATGTTTATAATAATGCTTTGAGATGGTTAAAGGGAACAGCTATAGAAAAGCAAATTGTTTTTAACCTAATCAAATACACATTGTAATTGGGTCTGGTACCAAGACAGTGCTTTGGAGTTGGAGTCATTACAAATATTTTATGAATTCTTTAAGGGACCATGACAATTGCTTCTACATTTGGAAGGATGATTCAGCAAGAAGTTATCTTGGTTGCAAAACCCTTTTACGGTGCCCCATACTCCAGAGGGGGCAGAAATGCTCTTTCTCCTGCAGTCCGTACCACACCGATAAACAAACCTTCTCTCCAACATCCAAGTCAAAGCCACGTGCAGATTCTTTTCAGCCTCAGTATTTACTCTAGCCCGTCTGGAGTATCTCGCTTGAGGTGACACGTAGGGGAAAAAACAGCAGACTTCACAGCCTGTCTTCAAAGCATACTTTAACCTGCTTGGAAGTCTGAAAAGCTCTTTCCTGGCTCATTGACCCATCCCTTCCCGATGTCAGCTAGGGAGACCTGTGTGTGTAACTAAGTACTCATGGGCCTGCAGTCGCCTGTGCTGAGTCCTGACTGGAATCCCACATATCACTTCCATACGTGCCTTGGTACTATTTATTATTTGTATTATTGTAATGCCTAGGAGCTCTAGTCATGAACCACAGCCCACTGTGCTAGGTGCTGTACAAACACCGAACAACAAGACGGCCCCTGCCCCAGAGAACTTACTAGGTGTGTCAGCCCTGAACCAACTTACCTCTCACTAGAGCTACACAAGCTTTCTCCTTAGTTCTCATTTTGGAACAAAATGTGTCCTCCTGAGGAGAGAGAGAGAGAGTTTAATATACAATCTAAGAGCACATCACCATGGTAAGATCACACCCACCTCTGTAGGAGAACACACTGGCTCGTTTTCTCTGCTCTCACTTTCCCCCTGGTCCTGCTGGTTCCCTCTCTCACTCTTTCCTTTCTCTTACCCCCTTGGCTCCTATGCTGTTCTCTTCACACACTCTACCCAGTTTCCTATTGCCTTCCATCAGCCTCCCTATCTCCTCTGTCCCCCTGGGTGTCCTGCTGCTCTCTTCCTCCAGACACCAGCTCCTAACTGTCACAGAAACATCTGATCCCAGCAATCCGTTCTTCCTCCTAACTGGCCATCACACAGAAGAGTCTGCTCAGCTCCCTGTCCAAAGAGCAGCAGATGGGAAGAATATCACTCTGTGTATATCCCATTAGAACTCCCCTTAGCTGGTGTAAGTGGTCTCTCACAGTTGCAGCTCAGACCTCTCTACTATTTTAACTTTAAATTAAATACACAAAAGTTTCAGGCTTCTTTCCTTGGAGCCTTTTACCCCTCTGAACATTAAAGTCTCAAAAGCTATAGCACTCTGCTACTTTGTCATGATAAGAGAGTGACTACCCATAGGTCTGGAGGTCCTGGGTCACTCCTGTGTTTTAGATTTATGTAGCTCTCACTGAGACACATGCATGTCTAGCGGTGTCACGGGAGGGTATCTGGGCATCTGCTTTCCAGACACCATGTCTCATCCTCCTATTCTATCATACGGTGAATAAGTGCACCTAAGCTATACAGTACCCTACACCTCCTATGACTTAGAAAAAAAACTTAAAAACGGGCAGTTAAACTCTTGATCCAAACTGTGCTGAACAAGGGTCAGTATCGCTTTGCACATAACAATTTTCTACAAAGGGAAGAGTTTGCAGCCACCACACTTTTGGAGGAGGCAGACTGGACAGGGCTCCCTTTTATGCTGTTCCTTAACTGGCCAGAGAAATCACTGCACACTCCCATGCCCCAGGGCTAAGCAGGCTACTTCCTAGCAACATTCCCATCCCTTGCCAGCTTTCAAAGCAAGAGACTGGAACTCACACCTTGGTTTTCCATTTGTCAAGTAACAGCTCCATCACTTAGCCAGTGGACAGGCCTCTCTGAGAACTGTTTACAGTTAATACATATATGGACTTTTTAAGCTAGATTCGAAAATCCTTACTCTACTGAGACTTGCACTGACTTGAGGGGAGGTTTGCATGATGTACGAATACAGGATTGAACCCTCATGGCCATATTGTCATATCAATAATGGCCCCCTTTTTGTAAAGCCTTAGGCACATGATAGTTTTACACAGGTGAGGAGTCCTGGACTTTTTTACAATACATATTTATCTGACAGACTAAAATACTACACACTAATCACCATTTCAATCACAGACTAATTTTAAAAAAGCAACCAAAAAAACCCACAGCTTTCCACCCTGGTTCTTACTGGCTTCAAAACCATAACAGCAACCAACCAGTTTAAAAAAAAATACGGACCTTACAAGCATACTACTCCATATAAACTTAAAATAATCTCAGTTATTTTTCCCATCTGGTTTAAAATCACTCCATAAATGTGACAAGTTTCAGAGTAACAGCCGTGTTAGTCTGTATCCGCAAAAAGAAGAACAGGAGTACTTGTGGCACCTTAGAGACTAACAAATTTATTAGAGCATAAGCTTTCGTGGACTACAACCCACTTCTTCGGATGCATCCGAAGAAGTGGGCTGTAGTCCACGAAAGCTTATGCTCTAATAAATTTGTTAGTCTCTAAGGTGCCACAAGTACTCCTGTTCT
>NC_048306.1:4607683-4684768 GCF_013100865.1 Trachemys scripta elegans | reverse complement strand
CACTTCTTCGGATGCATCCGAAGAAGTGGGCTGTAGTCCACGAAAGCTTATGCTCTAATAAATTTGTTAGTCTCTAAGGTGCCACAAGTACTCCTGTTCTTCTTTTTGCATAAATGTGCTCCTCCAGGGTTCAGATTTTCTGTATCAAATATAATTTTTTTCAAACACATAAATCCTTGTTTTCAGGAATCTATACAAAAAAAAAGAACACTGACTCTGGAGGTAATTCTGTAAATCAGTATCATTCCAGCAGTGTGGTATCATGGGATTCTCCTCTAGGACAGGTGACAATAATTAAGCCTAACTTCAGCATTGCTCTCTGCTATGTCATTACAAGGTAAATTCAAACCTGACAAACAGTTCATGTTAACTGTTCACATCTCTTCCTGTTGGCCTTTCTCAATACAGAATGAGTTACTGAGCTTTCCACTCTATCCCAGTTCTCTTGCGTTTTGTCTCACCCTTGCACCCTTTAGATTTTTGTGCACTAAATATAAAGCTTTATTATTTCCTATTGCTGGCAAAATACAAGAGCTTTGCAGCCAGATTCTGCTCTTTGGTTACATGTGTGCAACCTCAATGAACTGAGCAGGGTTGCAAGAACAGAATTTGTCTTTTCACTTCCTTTCTGAAGCTTTCGACAGTTTCCAAGTGCTAAATGCTAGCTATTTCTGTACAAATAGGCAATAACGAATCTTGAAAACTCTGTCATTGTTGGGTAATATTCTTTAATGCTTTTGTCTAAAAAAGCAAGAGACGTTTATAATAATAATAATAAACAAATAAACCTTTTGCTGTTATGTACCTCCTTAACAGAGTAAAATGTCCTTCACTAGCCAGACCAGTTGTTCTCTGATGTTTTTCACTTGTGGACTACATAAGTTAGAAATACTTTTAGGGAGAACTCCATCATCCAATCCCTCACCTGCCCTGCAGCAACCAAACTGGATGGTTACATAAAAAGGTAATATTATGGTATGTCCCTAGCTATAGTTACATTGACAGTTGCACTTAAAGCAGGATTAAAATCCCCCTGTTTCACACTTCAGTGTTTGATTTTAGTCTCCAAATTTAATACATTCACTCTTCCTGGGACAACTGAATTCTCTATCATATTTTCTTGGTTAAATATTTTTTCTTTAGATTTGTCATTAATAAAGAAAACCCATACAAAGCTGAGTGCCCTGACAATAATTAAACTTACATACCCACTCAGCAGCATAAACACAAATAGATGAAAGCCACCAATCAGCAGCCTTCAATAACCAAGTGAAGGTAATAATTTACTTCAGCCAACAGAAAGTAAAATGAAAATAACCCCCAGAAGAGCCTCTCTCAGTCAAATCAGATGCAGGAAAATATTTAATAACTTCTAAGAGGAAACAATTACTAATGAGCCCTTAAAAATACCCCAATTGTATTTTTTTTCCTGGACTCCTCTAGGTAGCAATCATAGTTCCTACATACAGTCTTCCCTCTCCCTTCCTCCCCTCTCCATCTCTCTGAAACACACACACACACTTTCATAACAGCTCAGGGATAGGACAGTTTTCAAACTTAGCAGAGCGTGAAGGAAGCTATTCCCCTTATTCAACACAGCCTATTTTGTCTCTGCAAGGAAAAGCCAACTGGAGAGTCAGTTTGTACCTCCAATCTTTGTCATTACTAACCCACTTCCCCGATGCTCCTGCTTTGTGCACACACCACACAGAACCTGAGAAGCCAAGGAAGCAAAGTGGGCCTTCTGTGCTCCTACATTCCTGCTCCCTTCAGCCCCACTTAGGGGTGCCAATTTTGGTTGGATGTATTCCTGGAGGTTTCTTCACATGACATAATCTTTAATTAAAGATTAATCTTTAATTCATGGAGACTCCAGAACAATCCTGGAGGGTTGGCAACCATACTTCTTCACCCTCCCCCCCTCACATTTGCAGCTTCCTCAGTGTCCCATCCATCAGCCAGGGGGCAGCAGATATGTAAGAGGACATAAGGAGTGATCAAAGCTTGGAACTGAGTGGAGGTGTGTGGGAGGAAAAATGGGAAGCAGGGAAGCTTCAAGCAGGAGACCGCAGCTGTAATGGGGACCTGGGATTGGGGGGGAATTTAGTGCTTGTAAACCAACCCATTGATGCTTCAAAGGCTCTCCTGGCACTGCTGTCTCAGGGCAACAGTGCCAGGAGAGCAGTGTCTGCGCTGAGGAAGCAGTGCTGCGAGAGTTCCCTCAGTGCAGCTACCAGCGCGGTGTACTGGGGAACAGGAAATGGTGCTGGAGCAAGCCCTACATGTGTCAGTACCGCACTTCAGATGGTTGGGGGCTCTCCTATATCATGGACTCCAGAGTCCCTCCCAGCACACTGGGCAGCAGTGCCATGGGGAGGAGTGAGAACACACAGGAGAATGGGAGTGTGGAGACAAAATGGGGAAAGAGCAGTTTTGTAGGGTAGCATTGAGAAGAAGTAAGAAAAGCAGAGTGGAGAGCAGCTCTGCTCTAACAAGTCTCCTGTGGTTCATCTGGGGGGAGCTGTATTGCGCATGAGATGTGATTTATTCAAATGACATTGTCACAGTTACCTGTGCGTGTACACAGTGGCAGCCAAACTAAATGTTGCCCTACACTGTTGTAATGGACAGAAGGATGGAAGCCAAAAAGAGCATTTTAATTGGATTTGGTACCAAATAGTTCTACTGGAGTTCCCATTACATAGATCAAATTTTTCTTTTAAAATGTTTCATAACGGTATGTCATATCATAGCACACACCAGTACTATCAGTCAGAATGAGTTACTTTCTAGAACAACAAAGCAAGAAACAACAAAGGATCAAGACTCCACAAGAGAGCATACAGGTCAGTCTTCAAAAATCGGCTCTGATTTTGGGTGCCTCCGCTTTTGGGTATCCAACTTGACACATCTTGGGCTTGATTCAGAAATGCTAATCACTCCGAACTTCAAATAAAGCCACTGGAATCTGCAGTTTCTCAGCATTTGAGAATCAGGCCCAAAGCAGGACACTCAAACATGGAGACACAAAAAGAAACTAAAATCCACTGAGAATTTGACCCACAGTGTCTCCCCTGGACAATCTGTAAGTGAGTAATGACAACTAAATGGCTGCTAAACTCTACACCAGTGGTTCTCAAACTTTTTTTTTCCATGGACCACTTGAAAATTGTTGAGGGTCTTGGGGGACCACTTAATTATCTTTCCAAATGTTGTTTGTACCACTAGATAACTATTGTAAAGCGCTATATATATATATATATATATAAACTTAATAACTAACTTGTTTTGTTCTACAAATAAAAGCACACAACTCATATTTTAATATCAGTAATCTTACCTTTCTAATGCGATGGATTTGCCCTCTCTCCCCTGCGGCAGCAGCCCCCAAGCTGGGGCTGAGAAGAGGGAGGTCTCTCCCTCTGTCCCCCATGGCAGCAGCCCCCAAGCTGAGGGAGGCTGGGAAGAAGGGGGGTCTCCACCGCCACAGCATACACAGAGCTGAGTCTGGGAAGGAGGGACGTCTTTCCCCAGCAGCTGCAGCCCTGGAGCTGGGGAAAGTCACCTCTTTCTCTGGCCGCCACAGCCCTGCACATCCCAAATCCCACCCACCCCCTTCTCACGCCACTGCCCCCTCCCACCTATCCCCCCCAAGGCCACCACCTCACCTTACATGTGCATCTTCTCCAGGGTTCAGGCACCTAATTAGTGGAGCCATGCCTGCGCAGCTCCACTAATTAGGAGGGTGGCCCTTCATTTTCTTGTGTGCAGCCGCTAAGGCACACACCTTAGAGGGAACTATCCGCAGACCACCTGAATGGAGCTTGCGGACCACTGGTGGTCCATGGACCACAGTTTGAGAACTTCTGCTCTACACCCAAGGACAGGGTTTGGAACTTTAGAAGAGCAGCCACCAATTTCATAGCTACATGCCCCACAATTATAGTTTTTAAATGTAGCACAAGTCTCAGCATGCCGTGCTGCGGTTGCAAGAAAAGAGAACTCTTGGGTCAAGGCAGAGCTACATGAGGGTACCTGTAGTCTCTGTAGGTCACAACTCTGTATTAAAGGGAATGCAACTGCAATCTGTTGCATTACATACAAAGTAAATGCAGCCCTGGGGCACATGACCAATTACCAGCACAACCCTCAGCTGCAAAGTTTGGGTGTCTATGATCAAATGGAAGATTTTTGGAGAGTAGTAAAAAACAAAACAAAAAAACCTCAATTAGATTTTTTTTTTTTTTAATGGGATGCTAAAACTCCCTGAAGTGTACCCTCCACACTTTGGGTTCCACTGAAGTGGAATGGTTCGTTAGGAGACACACAATTCAACAGTGGATAGCTCACCAAACTAAAGAGCTAGTTCCAAACTATTGTTTATTTCCTTTAGATTTAGAACAATTAGTGCATATTCACAGGCTCTGAACACACTCCTAATTATTTTAAATCACAAAAGCAAATACACAGTACTTCATAATCAAATAATATTATGAGCTGGTCAAACCTTTGTTATGGGTTAAGACCTCATTGAGATTAGTAGGTGTAAACTCACACTTCAATTAACATAACTGTAAGCATAAACCCTACCTAAGAAAGATCTCTCAGAAACTGAGGTCAGACAAGGACAGAGTGAGAGAGGCAGCCTGAACAAGCAGCTAAAAGTGTGAAAAAACATGAGGAGAACAGTGGCGACAGATGGTACGCAGATACCAATTTTGTCCCCAGACCATCTTGTGACTGAGTACTTCAACAGAAAGGGCTTGCTATGGTATTGTGGGCACTTGTGGATCACCAGGGTCATTTCACTGATATCAGCACAGCATGGTCAGGGAAAGTGCATGATGCATGCCTCTTCAGGAACGCTGGCCTGTATAGAAAGCTGTAAGTAGGGACTTTCATTCCAGACTGGAAGATTCAAATGCGGGATGCTGAAATGCCCATAGTGATCCTGGGAGACCCAGCCTAACCCTTACCCCCATGGCTCATGAAGCCTGACACCAGAAACCTTGACAGCAGCAAGGAGTGCTTCAACAACAGGCTGAGCAGGTGCAGAATGACTATTGAATGTGCATCTGGAAGATTAAAGGCTCATTGGTGCTGCCTTTAGGGCAGGTTAGATCTCAATGAGGAAAATATTCCTGGGTTCATAGCAGCCTGCTGTACTCTGTATAATATTTGTGAAGCCAAGGAAGAAAGTTTCCCCAGGGGTGGAGCATCAACAGCTGGTGGCTGATTTTGAGCAGCCAGATACCAGGACTATTAGAGGGGCTCATAGGGGGGCTATTTGAATCAGGGAGGCTTTGAAGCAGCATTTTGACAATGAGTCCCAGTAATATGTCTTTATGTAATGCATTCAGCCAGGCCTTGTTTACTTCCACCTGGAATGACCCTTGTGATGATTGCTTCCTGAGCATAATTGTAGTCTGCAAATGTGACAATAGCCACTGTATGAATTCCAGCAGCAACCACCATGTGTAGGAGAAAAATAAAAAATAATTTTCTTTCTATAAGTTCATTTTTATTAAACACCAATAACCAGTACACAGAATTTGATTTCTTGCAAGGGACATGACACCGAGGAGCACTCTCTTAATGGACGCGCTCATACATAAGTCCATCTGTCAATAGGTAACCTGTCTGAAGGGGTGGAGTGAAAGGGGTACTGTGATTGTCTGGGAACATGCAAGGAATGTGTGTGTGGCGTTTGGGGAGGGCATGGCACGCAGTTCTGTATAGGTTACAAGGGGAGGCGAGCACACATGCATTCTGACTGCAGTGCAATCAGGGACTTCAGCATCTCTGTTTGGTCTTCCATCAGTTTTATCATTCGCTCTTCGCCCACTAAAATACGCTCCTGGCCCTGCTTCCTCTCCTAGCTAATTTCAATTTTTGTCTCTCTCCATGCTCTGTATTCATGATCTGCAGTGTCCAACGATTGGCGCACCTCCCTAAACATGTCCTTACTTCTTCTGGGTCGCCTCCTTATCTGTCAGAGGCACTCCACCAGTGTATTGGGGGTTCCCCTCAAAGGACACATCTGCAGAAGCACAAAAAACAATAAACAGATGCAGTATTGTGAATGCACTCACAGCATTGAATCATTACAGTTAAATACAACTCTTTCTCATTCACTCTCCCTTGGCTAGCACACAACTCAGCAAGCACCCTAAATATGGTGAGTTCAGCCCTGTGTGTGCGTGTGGGGAGGCGATCCAAGATGGGGCAAAGGGTCTAGGTGGCTTTTTAAGGGGATCACTGCAAGCGACTAGGGACACTATTGTAAATGCTGCCACTATTTTCCACAGGTGGGGATCCTTGAAACTGATATCTCACTCCTGTGAGGGTAAATACAGATGCAAGAGTGCATCTCCTGTGTGCGTGTGGCTTCAGCTGGGTCCCTATCCTGCTTGCCTGTGTGCCACTTTGGTCCCTGCACAAATAAGTTTCCTACAGTGGGAGAAGAAACAAAGCAGCTCTGCTAAGGAACCTTCGGTACAGGATTGGGGAATACCTCCAGGAAAGTTTCCTAGAGATCTCTCTGAGGGATTCCTGTGAAATCTCAGTGTGAATTAACAAATTCTGCAGGGCCCCCACTGCGTATCCGCATAGGGGAATGGGAAGTAGACCCAAACACTGCTACTCTTGTAAATTTCTATCCCTTAACCCATTTCTAGCACATAAAACAAAAGAAAGGACAGCTCTACCTCATGTAAACAACCAGTATCAAATCAAAATGAGCACTTACCAAAGCTCCCATCTCCTGCATCATGCGTGCCAGAGCTGGAGTGCTGGGACTGGTCTGCACCCTCCAGACACAAGAAGAGGTCCTGGATAGCCACACTGCTGGACGACCCTGTCGCCTGTTCCACCTCATCCTTCAACTCCACTTCCTCATCCACCACTTTGTCCTCAGGGTTCAGTCCGCTGGTCACTATCTCCAGCCCCCCTGAAGTATCCACAGAGTTCTTGGCAGTGATGGTGAGGTTGCCACCGAGGATGGCGTCTAGCTTCTTGTAGAAATGGCAGGTCTTTGGCGCAGCATCAAAGTGATGGTTTGCCTCCCTTGCTTTCTGTATGCCTGCCTCAGCTCCTTGATCTTCGCATGGCACTGATGCATGTCCCGTTCATGGCTCTTCTCCAACATGCCACAAGAAATCTGACACAGGTATTGAAGTTCCTACGGCTGGAGTGGAGCTGGGACTGCACTGCCTCCTCTCCCCAGAGACCCAGAAGATCCAACATCTCTGGTGTACTCCAACCATGAGAGTGTTTGCTGTGTGGGCCACCATGGTCATCTGGGAAGCTTTCCACACCAAGCAAACATGAAGTGGAATTTCAAAATTTCCTGGCCTTTTAAAGGGGAAGGGGCGGATGCCTGTGTACCTGACTGCAGGACAGCAGAGTTTGAAATGCTGACCAGAGCGGTCAAGATGGGCATTGTGGGACAGCTCCTGGAGACCATTTACGGCAACATAATCAAGTGCAGTGTCTACACTGACACTGCGTCAATCTAACTTTGTTGCAAAAAGCTCTATCCCTCTCGCTGAGGTGGTTTTATTTTGTCAGCATAGCTGCAGAGTTAAATCAGCAGGAGGAGCACTGCAGCGTGTACACCTCCACTGTTTTGTCGGCCAAAACTTGACTCTTGAGGGGTGGGGAGACAGAAGGTGTTTAAACAGTGGTTTTGATTCTGTTTCTCCCCCTTGGTCTGAATTATCCATGACATGCATACTGCATCACATCAAGTCCAAATCATTAGAGGAATGCCTCTCCTTGCACTGACCAGAGGATGTTTGGATTCTTATGTCAGCCCAGTTCTACAGCCTGACAGGAATCAGGTGTCCCCAGTGTACACAGAATTCTTCTTTGCAGCCAAACTAGTCTAACGCATTTTGTTAACTGGAACTGGAGCAGCAAAACAAAGAAAACAAATGCTTAATTTTCCAGCTTTGTGGGTGAGAGAACTATAAGTGAAGATTATACTGCCGGACACTGACAGCCTTAAACCAGCTGCCTCAGGAATCTGCCAAGAACTTTGCTGAAAATATGTTCCTCATCTTAGAAACGGAGCTAAGACTTATCACACATCTGCCCACCTTTATTCGAATGAAGCTCCTTCTGATCTGTCAGCTCAGGCATTGTCAATTTCATCCAGAACAATTTACAAACTTGGAACCTAATCCTGTAAAGTCTTAATCATTTGATCAATCCCATTGAAGACAATGGGACTATTTGCATGACTATGGACCACTTTTGTGGACTGGTAAGAATTTCAGGAGTCTGTTCCTATAAAGGAAGTTGAATCCCCCACTGAAATGCAATGTTTGGGTACAATACTGTAAAGCAGTTTAGGATACAGTTCTACTTAAAATTTGTCTTTTAATAAGTCATACATATGCTGAAATGGCTCCTCACCCAACTCCCATATTCTATATAAACAGACTGAATACTACCTACACCTCTACCCCGATAGAACGCAGTCCTCGGGAGCCAAAAAATCTTACTGCGTTATAGGTGAAACCGCGTTATATTGAACTTGCTTTGATCTGCCGTAGTGCGCAGCCCCGTCCCCCCAGAGCGCTGCTTTACCGTGTTATATCCAAATTCATGTTATATCGGGTCGTGTTATATCGGGGTAGAGGTGTATTTGTGGGGAAAGTGAGTAGTTAAGCATCTTGATGTTTGTCTATACAAAGCGGGATATCGGAGGGGACAGGGAGAGCGTGGGAGCCCCGGGCTGGGGGCAAGGCAGGGAGGAGTCACATGGAGGGTCACATGGGGAGGTCACGTGTCCCCCTTTGTGTCCCTCCCATGAGTGCAATACTGGTAAGAAATGATTTCTACTTGCACCACTGGCTTCACATATGGTGCAGGAACTCCAGGCTTGGCTATCTCCTGGTCCTCATGGAAAAAGTGAGTGTATCACCTCTGGGTCATTGCAGTTCCCACTTGGTATCTTGTAGCCCAAATTATCCTAGAGCCAGGTTTTATAATCTCAAAGCATCTTGCAGAGGCACATGAGTCTAAAGAGAACTGTCCACTATGGATGGAGCTGTGCAGAGCCCCTTATTTGAGCATTAGGAATAGAGATCTCATAGAAGAGTCAAATCATTGTCTCTTATTATGAGAAACCAAAGGAGACAGTAGCAAAAAGCTCCATATTGAACTTCAGATCTTGTCCACAGGAGACGTTACTATGCGGCAAACTGGTGCACTGTAGATTCACATCCTGGCTTGCCGCACAGTAACCTGACAAGGAGACAAGCCTTCAGGCTGCATCATAACAGCAATCTTGGTATCAAGATATCTAGGAGAAAAATCTGTGACATTAACTAAGTATTAAGTCTTTTCTCTCCTAAACAATCAAAATCCCAAAGGGGCGTTACCTATGAAATTAGAAAACTATGAAAACCAAGGAAAACTGTTACATAATTTCCCAAAGAATCAACTGATGCATCAAGGAGCACAAACATCTACAGGAGGAGTGCAAGGCGGCCAGCTTGATTCTACAGTCCTTACTCAGGGCATGTTAGTTATTGGGAATTTCTATAAGAGTTTGATCTGAGGAAGGGCTGTACAAAAGTGCCTCGTGTGTCTTGGACAAAAACAAAACAAAGAAGCAAAAAGGACTCAATGGCTCTTTCTTATTTCCTGTGTGCTTGTCATTATTTTAGTTTAGCAACATAGTTAGTTCTATCTATTAGCATAAAATAAAATAATTTGGATTTATATAGTGCTTTTCATCCAAGAATCTCAAGAGGCTGTAGAAAACTGGTTCAATATTTCTATACTCATTTTACTGATAGAGAAACTTTAAAAGTGAAATCAATGGATGTCACAGTCGCTCAGTATCTCTGAAAAATAGGCCCATAATTTGTCTGTGCCCCAGTTTCCTAACCAGTAAAATGAGGATAATGGTGCTTACCAATCATTATAAAACTTTTTGAGATTCTCAAATGAAAAATATTATTTCAGTGCAAAATGTTTTTATTACTTCAATGTAAGGTATTTAAGATAGTGGCAGCTGCTTGACATCTGTGAAAATCAGGACCTAAGTGTTTATTCAAGGTCACGCAGAGTATAAGGCAGAACCTAGATTTCCTGACTCCCAATCATGTGTTCTAACTACTAGACAATGCTGACTCCAATACTGAAATTATAAAGTCTGACCACTGAAGGTGGTTCCGGTTTTCCGATTATGTGACCCCCAACCACCCTCTTTTGTTGTTGTTCATTCATCCTTTTTATGTAACTGTTCTCCTACCTGTGAAAATCAAAAAGGTCAGCTTGACAATAAACTGCATCATTTGAAAATGTTAACACTGTGGACAAAGAATGGGAAGTTGCCACCCATTTTCTTGAATTTTGGGAGACAATAACTTGGCAACTTTATACTAAACAAAGTGAATGCAATGAGCTAAACCCAAACGCCCTCTGCAATCAAATTACTGCTTTACATTTAGTGCAAATCTGGGGAAATTGTAAATAAACTGGAACACTCAGGCTAGTGACTGTACAACAGCAGAGAGAAAAAGTCAGCTGTCAATACCGCTACTTCTTTCAGTAAATTCTGTGGGCCAGATTCTAATCTCACATTGATGTAAATCCTGGCCCCGTGTTTTTTCTATCCTCTCAGAAAGATTTTTTAGCCTGTGTGACAAGAGCCAGTAGATTCTATCAATACAGCTATTAAAAATTTGGAGAATGCAAAACTGTTGATAGGAGACAGCCCTAGATCAATGCATAGGTTTTTATGTCTGAATTGCCTGGATCATGTTTTATCACTAGAGCACAAGACTCTGTTGGGAGGACAGGGAGCTGCACTGCCCTGGAGAATTTCTTAGCTCTAGTCTAAACTTAAAATGTAGATCTACCTACCTATGTTGCTTAGGAGTGTGAAAAATTAACACTCCTGAGTGCTGCAGTTAAGCATTGTGTAGCGTAGCTGTGGCTAGGTTGATGGAAGAATTCTTCTCTCAACCTGGCTATCACCTCTCAGGAAGGTGGAGTACTTTGAAGAAAAATCCTTTCTATTGCTATAGGAAGCATCTACACTGAGGCACTGTAGTGTCATAGCTGCAGGTGGTCTGCTAGAGCGCCCATGGTGGAGACATGCCCTGTGAGGCTGGTCAAAAAAAAATTGAGGAAACAGTTCCCATCAGAAAATACAGTTCCATCAAAGTCAAAACACTTTGTGAAGTCAACGCCTCCCCAATGAAATGTTTCAGTATTCCTGTCAAAATGAACGTTCATTTTGAATTTTGTATTATATTGCTTAAAATAAAATGTTGAAATAGAAACAATGATTTGATTTTGTTAAAGTGTCTCAATCATTCGTAAATTAAATTTGTTCACTATTATCTTTTGTGGAGAAATTTTAAATTATTGGGTTTCAATCCAAGTTTCAAAATCTCAGAATTCTCCATGAAATGGAATTTCTGTTCTCTGCACAGCTCTAGCCTCAAAGAGCTTTAATGAACTGGCATTTTCTATTATATTTCTGTATCTGTCTTTGCTGTTTTGGGCACTGGGTGGTGGGCAGCTCTGAAAGTAGACTGAATAGAGCAGGGGTGGCCAGCCTGAGCCTGAGAAGGAGCCAGAATTTACCAATGTACATTGCCAAAGAGCCACATTAGTACGTCAGCAGCCCCACATCAGCTCCTTCCCCCCCCAACAGCATCTCCCACCCACCAGCGCCTCTTCCTCCCTCTCCGCTCCTCCAGATTAGCTGTTTTGTGGTGTGCAGGAGGCTCTCGGGGGAGAGGAGTGAGGGCATGGCAGGCTATGGGGAGGGGGCGGGAAGGGTGGAGCCAGGGGTTGAGCAGTGAGCACCCTCCGGCACACTGGAAAGTTGGCGCCTGTAGCTCCAGCCCGAGTCGGTGCCTATACAAGGAGCCGCATATTAACTTCTGAAGAGCCACATGTGGCTCCAGAGCCATAGGTTGGCCACCCCTGGAATAGAGTACTGCTCTTGGGCCTGCCTTGGATGGGGAGCCAGGCAAAGCTGAGACCAGTTACAGAACCAATGCTCTTCGTTGTCAAAGCTGTCACTGAAGGGTGTGTAAAAGCACTGGGAGGTAGAAGTGTACTGCTGAAGCTGCAGCACTGGCAATTGTTGACTAAACTGGCATTGCAACAAGTCAGTTAGCTTTCCCAGAGAAACCAACAGTACTTTCAGCGCCAGTGCACAATTGGCAGTAATTTTGTGTGCTGTGTTAACAGGCCTGCCTACAACACCTAAAATCTCTAGTGTAGACAGGGACCTCCTGAGATTTATTTTCCAACATGGTCACAGCTAGTACTGCTCTGGCAAGGCTTTTTGTTTTTTAAACATCCATGCTAAGCAAAACTCATGTTCCAGACCACACTCCAGAAACTATATCTACATGGTCTAGAGCAGGGGTCGGCAACCTTTCAGAAGGGGTGTGCCAAGTCTTCATTTATTCACTTGCATTTAAGGTTTTGCGTGCCAGTCATACATTTTAACGTTTTTAGAAGGTCTCTTTCTATAAGTCTATAATATATAACTACCCTATTGTTGTATGTAAAGTAAATAAGGGGTTTAAAATGTTTAAGAAGCTTCATTTAAAATTAAATTAAAATGCAGAGCCCCCCCGGACCGGTGGCCAGGACCCGGGCAGCGTCAGTGCCACTGAAAATCAGCTTGCATGCCGCCTTCGGCACGCGTGCCATAGGTTGCCTACCCCGGTCTATAGAATGGCTAATGAACACAGTTGCAACACAATTTTGCAACTGTGTAACACCATAGTTACAAAGCTGTCACGTTTGAAAACAGTTTCAAGCAGTTATAAATCCCAGTATGTTGAGGGCTTTACATACCATACTCGACCCTATTCTGTATTCCTTACTCAGGATAAACTCTCACTGCCTTCAGAAGGGGTTATGACTGAGTAAGGTTAAGGGCTGGTCTACACACAAACATGCACCAAAATAACTAAATCAGTTTTAACTCACACCTTTTGTTACATCAGTGCAAGTATGTGGACACCCTTATTTTGGAATAAAAGTGTCCAAATGCTAAATTGCACCAACATAATAAAAGTGTGAATTAAAATTGATATAGATATTTCAGTTACAAGTCTGTGTGTGGACCTGCTCTAAAAGACTGATCCTGAATTGGCTTTTGCTGCTATTTAACTAAGGACCCAATTCTGTAAACCTTACTCGCATTAAGTAGTACTTCATCCCACAAATAGTCACACTAATTTCGAAGACATAAATGCTATGCAACATGAATAAAGATTGTAGAATCAGGCCTTAAAAGAGACATATCACAAACACCATTTGAAGGATCCCATATTAATATTGTCAGAGCTTCAAACGGAACATTTTTCTTTGCTATTCATTCTGGCAGGTTGTCCTACCTCTAGTGGCAGTACATGAGAATTGCTGAATAAGTCTTCTATGACAGGTTTCAGAGTAGAAGCCGTGTTAGTCTGTATCCGCAAAAAGAACAGGAGTACTTGTGGCACCTTAGAGACTAACAAATTTATTAGAGCATAAGCTTTTGTGGACTACAGCCCACTATGCATCCGAAGAAGTGGGCTGTAGTCCACGAAAGCTTATGCTCTAATAAATTTGTTAGTCGCTAAGGTGCCACAAGTACTCCTGTTCTTTTTAAGTCTTCTATGGAATTAGTATGTTATAAGTAAGCAGTTTTTACATCCTGGAAATACTACACAAGTGTCTAATGTATTTTGTGTGTGAAAAATTAAAATTTAAAACAATCCATATGTTGGTATTCTGCAATGCCCAGACTCTTAAAGTCAGGTACTAGATATGAGGAGGCTTTCCAAGTCAAGTGCTATGATTTGCCCAAAGGAGCAAGTAACAGATTTTGGGCATGACCCTGTCTTCCGTATGTACCTACAATGCTCACTGAAGCTAGAGGATAAGGCCCAACTCTCAAAAGAAAGTTATAAAAATCCCAAATCCATGATTCATCACTACAGCCACTCTGGGATTGGGCAAATTGTATGCCATTGTGATGGAGAAGTTATTCAACTTTGGGGAGGACAGACAGCAACACTGTGGTTTCTGGTGGGAGTGCAGCTAGTTAGCCTCCCTTATCCACTTACCAACATGTAACATCACCTTTGAATTTGGCCCAAGGTGATTGACTCCACTTGATTTATTTTATAATCACTTCTTTAATGACCATTGCCACATCCTCATCATTCAGCAAAGCCAGGGGGAGCTCCATGTGCAGAGGGCTTCCTGGAATGGGCCTTTACTCATGTGACTCAGAATTTGGCCATCATTTTGTTTTCTTGGAGCCAAATTGTTCCCTCCTTTGGAAAAGACCCATGGGAAGAAGAAAGTACACTGGAAATTGTGCAGGATTCATTACATCCCGAGGACAGATTGGTTTCTGACCTCACATGATGGGGTTGAGAGCATCACCTGAAAGGCTCTGGGGGGGGAAGTCAGGCTCCAACCCCTCTCAAAACCCTGGGCAGTAAAATGGGCAGCAGAACACACTGTAATACTACCTTGCTTCCCGCTCCAGATGGCTGCACTGATCCTGAAAGGCCCATAGGAGTTCCACACATGGAGGGTTTGAAGTACTGAGATGCAAGGTGAATTATGAATTTAAGTGAAGCCTTTAATTCAGTCACTTTTTAATAAGATTTTGATAATGTATTTTATGTGAATCTGCAAAGTGTTTGCTTTTATAACATCTAATTGATAAGTATATAATCTGGTTTTAATTTAAGATCTGCAGGTGTTCCCCAAAGGTAAATATTAGATTCTTTATTGCTTTCTTTATGCAGTAATGATAGGGGAAATGTCTGTAAGGTTCCTAGCATCCATTTGTATGCAGATAGAATCATATTTTATAATAGTCGTAAATCTGACAGAATAGCCTCTTGCATTCAAGACAACACAATAAATATCATGTTGTGGCTGAAGTAAACATGTTTGGAAGGAAAATGAAATAAAGATGTTATTAGAGGTTTAATGAAACAATGATAACTGCTTATTTACAAAAGATGTATGTGTACATCCCTGAGAGGTGCAAAGCCCATGCTGAGTTTGCAGCTTCTTGATGAGCAGGACAATGGAGATTCTCAGCAGGATCCAACAGACTCTGCAGAAATGGGCTTAACACTTCTCAGAGATGATGGCTGCCTATATAATGCTAAATTATCTCTATCTATCTCAGGTTTTTAAAAGATGTCTATCACCATGGTATCAAAGCACCAATTACAGTCTGGCTGCCTTTGTACAGGAGTGCCTAAGCACCTCTGCACATGAGGTAGGTATAATACCAGACACCTAAGCACCACTGAGGGAAGCTCTATATCTGTGTAAGGTATAATATTTCTGTACTCTGGATGCAAAATTGATCCCATTGTAGAAGGCCCATATCAGGACTAAAGAGGGGTTTAAGTGGTACCTAGTCCTTGTGCTGGCCTTGTGACCAAGGGTGAATTTCACCCTGGAAGCACAAGAGAAGAGGTTGACCTGCATTGTCTCCAGTGCAGTAATCTAGAGAGGGCAATGCTGTATGCTGTATTCACCTAAAGTAGTTTTTGCATGTTGCAGCAACTGCTGATGCCCAGTATACTGTTCCCCCTCCTCCACTTCCAAGCGGTATTATGCCTCAAACAGACATACAGCTTCCTGCCGTTGTGCTTGGGTGCCTGGCTCTCAGGGACCACATTATAACCCACAGAAAACATACATATTGTACCAAAAGTTAAAATGATTGTATAACTCACAAGCAGCAAAGACCTGGGTGTGTGGGAGGTCATCACTGGTGGTTGAAAAGTTCAGATGCTGCAACATGTACAAGTAAAAAATAAGAAAATCTTAATGTAATGTATTGGGTTTCTTAATGGTTCTCTAAAACGAAAGAACCTTCTCTTGTGATCACTACCAGCATTCATTAACAGAATGTACTGGAACAGCTCAGATCATTTTCTACAGACATCCAAAATAAAAGAGAATAACACAAACCATTCCCTCTTCCCTTCTCCCAAAGAGAACAAGAAAGATACTGATGCTCTTTCTTCTCTCTCCATCACAGCTATTTGTAGGGAAGAGTGCATTTGACATCTTGTGCTGCAGAAGAGAAAAGAAAACAGAGGACTCCTAAGAAAATGTAAACTCCAAGGATTTATGGCAATATTCCAAACACAGGGCCTTTTATGATTTGCAGAGAGGAAGCACAAGCTTCTATGCTTGCACAGCAATTAAGAACTAAATATATTAAGAACTGAATATAAAACTTTTGTTAGAGAAATAATATTTAAGTCTTCCCTCCCCCTCGACAGCTCCCTGCTTTCCCCAGCCCAATTTATAACTCTTTAATTCTTGCCATATCTTTCGTGTAATAACCCCAGCTGTTTGTGTTCCATCTCTTGAAGAATACCTTTCCAAGACTCAAAGCATACTTTAAGGAGAAGAAGGCACTCTCATAACCTGTAAGATATTTCACCATCAAGCATTCCAGCTCTTTTGCCACAATGAGTTTCACTCACATCACAGATGTATAGCATACAGATAAATTCAATATAGGCCCTTTCTGTGGAGTTGGGTGGATCCTGTCTGTGAATCTGTAGTGCCACTTCCGCTATATCTGGATGCTGAAGGATTTGATATTCCATTACATACAATAAGTCCTTTTGCCATGACTGACAAAGACCGGAATAAGGGCCTTGCTATACAAGTCTGAGAGGTGGTAGAAGAACTGAGCACAATAGAATATTTCTGACAATGTAACAGAATACTTCACACAGAGAAGAAGTAATGAATCTCCATAATTTTAGACTGTATAAACAAATGGGTAGTCACCACAGCAATGAAAAAACATGCATGGTGGGATCATTCAGGAGCCTTCTGTGTTTTCTGTCTCCGCTCTCACATTTCTTATTTTTCCTAGTGTGACCCGGATATGATACTTCACATGGCAAAAATGGGCCAGTGCTTTTAGGCTGCAAAATGGCAGTCCCAGAGAGATCTCCAAGATATGGGATCAGCAAAGATTCAGAGGACCCAGAACTAGATATAGAAATAAAGTTTCAACCCTCACAACCTCATGAACACTGAGCTGCACCCCCCCCAGAAGGTCCCTTGCCTCTGCTCCCCTCTCCATTATTTTTCTTTCACCCCCCCACTACTTGTAACTGATTCCCACTTGTCCACCTGATTTTCTTTCAATTTCCTTTATATCCGCTTCTTATTTTGCCATTCCCTTTTTTGGCCCCAGACTTTTACTAGGTCCAGGCTCCTTATACTGTCTCCATAATAATTCCAAAGCACCTTCCTACTGCTGACTTCCCTTAGCATCTACGTCAGGCATGACCAGACATGGTGCTGCATTGGACAGTCCCAGTCACTGGAAATTCCCAGGCCTTGGCTCCCATAAAGCATGGGACAACTGCCCTAGCTGTCCCTACTGGCACAGTCCTGGCATAGATTTATTAAGCATATTGCATAACACAGCAAGAGAGTGAACTCAATGTCTTATCTTTAATTTGTGCTCCCAATGGACAAAGTTTACAGAGAAAATTTTAGGACAGTGCATTGCGACGTCTCTGCTCTCACTTCCTCATTTGATCTGCAGTCTGGGATTAATTTTCCCATGCACCAAAATGGCCAGTCACTCGATGTAGTCTTCACCAAGTACACATCTCTTATCTTTATGGTAAACCACAAACATTTGTCGCCTGGAACAAACATTGGGAGAAAGTCAAAATTAGCCTTTAAAAGGGTGTTAACTACCTCAAGTTAATTGGCAATCAATTAATTTAAAGTAAAAAACCCAAGCAGACATACCTTTTGTATCAGTCCTCTCTCTGGGACCACATATCCAGGCTGTATTTTGCTGTTTCTTCCTCCAGAATATCTCTAAAATCTGGCCTTTCTTCTCCATTCCTGTAGCTAAACTCTTATCCAGACCCTCATCATCTCTCATCCCAACTACTCCAACCTCCTCCTTTCTGGTCTTGACAAATCCCACCTTGTCCAATTTATAGCCATTCAAAATGCTACTGCAAAGAGCATTTTCTTGTCTTCACTTTTAAGACCCTTCAAAGCCTACTTGTTATCTCTTATACTGTATCAAGACATTGAACCCTGCCTCTATTCTGCAAATGATGTCAGTCTGTCTTGAATGCCCATTTATAAAATTTTCCAGCAAGCATCTTCTGCTTTCTCCCATGCTACCCCTTATCCATGTGAGGAGCTCCCTGTAAATATCCACAAAGCCACCACATTTTCCTCCTTCAAATCCCTTCTTAAAACTCTCCTATACCATGATGCCTACAAAATATTTGATAATGGTTAGGCAGGTGGGGTGCTGCAACTGCTGCTTATGTAGTCTGACTAGTATCATCTCACTGTTATCTTGTGGCTACTTTGCAGAACTTACAATGTAATTATAAAATCAGAAAGTAGCCATCTATTCTCTCTCCTTTTATTCAGCTGTAATCTCTTTGGGGTAGGTACTGTCTCTTTGTTATGTTTATACAGCATGATGGGGCTGTGGTCTTTAGGTACTACCACACTACAAATAAAAAATGACCAGTGAAGCTCCAGATTTATTTTGTGCAGTTACACTAGCTAGGATAAAGGTATATAAGGAATAAAATCCTGCATCTTGCTTCAAGATGTAAGCCAGTCACTAAGGTCCAGATCCACAATGGAAGTTAGGAGCCTAAATATCTTTGTGGATCTGGGCCTAACTGCTTGGAGTTAGCAGGAAACCTCCCTAGGAGAAAGTTACTGCAGAATTGTCCATTGTATGAGTTTTTTCACTTTTCTCTGAAGCTTCAGGTATTGGCCACAGTCAGAGACAGGATACCAGACTAGACAAACTACTGGTCTCACCCAGTATGGTAATTCCTGCAACCCAATAGACTCAATACAGGATCGGTAAACAAAATAACCTAGTACAAGCAGGTGTCATGGTTGGGAGGAGTAGGCAGGAGATCAACACACATTTCAAATTTGCAGCAAGTAGTCAGTGGAGCCAATTGTTATTCAGTATATGAGGAGGCCTGGGGAACTAGACATTTTATTCTGAAAGGGAAATGAAAAAGAAAATGCATTTTTATAATATTCCAGCTGTTTTTTTTTTTTTTTTTAATAAATGAGCTGGATCAACTTTTGAAGCATGTTCACGACTACTGCATTAGGGAACTTCTGCTAAGACAGGTTTTCAAACAAAGAAAACATGCTATATTTGATTAGTGCATAATACAAGGGTCCTCGCTTTCCAAAAGTATTCTGAATACTCAAAGTCTGCCAGCATAAATATTTAACAAAAATTCTTCAGCTGATTTTTAACAGACTGAACATTAAGCTGTTTTAAGTCTCTCAAAGAGAAATATTATGTATTACCAGAATATTTGCCATTATTATACTTTCACTGCATAAATTTTCAGAGATTCTGAAAAGATTGAAATTTGTATATTAAGAATTAAAGATAAACTGAAATAGCAAACAATATGTGGTTGTAAGATTCTAATTCCTGGTGCAGACATTAGTGACTGTATGACACATAGGAGACATTTGTGAGAGGATGGGTGTTAGCACTATCATCTTGGCTAAGTTCCAGTGTAATGCCTTTCTTCCTATTTTAAAATCCCCCTATAATTACAACTGGACATAAAGTCACTTCCTGTCCTAAATTGCTGCATATTTTTATTGTGAAGTATTAAATGGCTCCTGTGTTCCGCAATGGAGGTGGCTGTATTTCAGTAGTCAGTAGAGTGCATCATGTAACTTATAAAAGATCATAGAATTATAGAATATTAGGATTGGAAGAGACCTCAGGAGGTCATCTAGTCCAATCCCTTGCTCAACGCAGGACCAACACCAACTAATCATCCAGCCAGGGCTTTGTCAAGCCGGGCCTTAAAAACCTCTAATGAAGGCGATTCCACCACCTCCCTAGGTAACCCATTACAGTGCTTCACCACCCTCCTAGTGAAACAGTGTTTCCTAATATCCAACCTAGACCTCCCCCATTGCAACTTGAGACCATTGCTCCTTGTTCTGTCATCTGCCACCACTGAAAATAGCCGAGCTCCATCCTCTTTGGAACCCTCCTTCAGATAGTTGAAGGCTGCTATCAAATCCCCCCTCGCTCTTCTCTTCTGCAGACTTAATAACCCCAGTTCCCTCAGCTTCTCCTCGTAAGTCATATGCCACAGCCCACAAATCATTTTTTTTGCCCTCTGCTGGACTGTCTCCAATTTGTCCATATCCAGGGGTGAAAGTAACTTAAAGGATTTACCGGTACCTCAGAGTCCTGAGCGGGGGCGTGGCCTCAATCGGAGGGGGCGTGGCCTTTCAATATTTAAAGGCCCTGGGGCTCCGGCTGTGAGTCCTGGGGCCTTTAAATCACCCTGAAGCTACCAGCTGCAGAGGCGGCTGGGAGCCCTGGGGCTCAGGGGCGAATTAAAGGGCCTAGGGCGCCGGCCGCTGCGGAGCTCCGGGCCCTTTAAATCACCGCGGGAGCCCTGCCGCCACTACCCTGGGGCAGCAGGGCTCTGGGGGGGATTTAAAAGGCCCGGTGCTCCTGCCACTGCGGAAAGCCCTGGGCCCTTTAAAGCGCCACTGGAGCCCTGGCGGGGATTTAAAGGGCCCGGAGCTCCGGCTGTTGCGGAGAGCCCCGGGCCCTTTAAATCCCCGCCACAGCTCTGGCAGTGGGGCTCGTGCGGCACTTTAAAGGGCCTGGGACTCCTCGCCCTTTAAATCCCTTCTGGGACTCCGGCAGCCGGGCTCGGGCCGGGATTTAAAGGGCCCGGAGCTCCGGCCGCTGCAGGGAGCCCCGGGCCCTTTAAATCACCACCAGGGAAACCAGTCCAGTCCGGCACGGTGTACCGACTCTTGCTGGTACACCGTACCGGCTTACTTTCACCTCTGTCCATATCCCTTCTGTAGTGTGGGTACCAAAACTGGATACAATACTTCAGGTGTGGCCTCAGCAGTGCAGAATAGAGGGAAATAATTACTTCCCTTGGTCTGCTGGCAATACTCCTACTAATACAGCCCAGTATGTTCTTGGCAACAAGAGCACACTGTTGACTCATATCCAGCTTCTCGTCCACTGTAATCCCCAGGTCCTTTTCTGCAGAACTGATGCTTAGCCGGTTGGTCTCCAGCCTGTAGCGGTGTATGGGATTCTTCCAGGACTCTGCACTTGTCCTTGTTGAACCTCATCAGATTTCTTTTGGCCCAATCCTCCAATTTATCTAGGTCACTCTGGACCCTATCCCTACCCTCCAGAGTATCTACCTCTCCCCCCAGCTTAGTGTCATCTGCGAACTTGCTGAAGGTGCAATTCATCCCATCATCCAGATCACTAATAAAGATGTTGAACAAAACCGACCCCTGGGGCACTCCACCTGATACCGGCTGCTAACTAGACATCGAGCTGTTGATCACTACCCGTTGAGCCCGACAATCTAGCCAACTTTCTTTCCACCTTATAGTCCATCCATCCAATTCATACTTGTTTAACTTGCTGGCAAGAATACTGTGGGAGACCATATCAAAAGCTTTACTAAAAAGTCAAGATCTATCACACCCACTGCTGGACTCTGGAATCCTGCCGTTTGAAAAGCCAATCTAAATCGAAACCATTCATCGGTTTTACTTATATTCATTGGTACAGAAAACCAACGGCAGGCTGTTAGCAATCTTACCGCCTGGAATGATCCATCAGGGTTACGCATTCACACAGTAGCGCTTAAGGGCCCAACTCAGAACCAAACCCGCGCCGTGCTGGGTGCTGCACACCCAGGAAGATGCGGTCCCACCAAAAACCGTTCAGTGTTACAAAGCCAGAAGACCACCCGGGCATGTCACCAACAACAGGGGCAGGTGGGGGGAGCACAGGGAGGCCAAGGGCCACTGCCAGGCACATGGGTCCCTAGACTGTGTCTCGTTTGTTTCGGAGTCAGGGATGTTCTCCTAGGCTCAGGTGACCGCAGACAAGTGGCCCATGTACCACCAGAGGCCGGTCCCCCACAGACGAGGGGAGACCTCCCACCTGCTGTGAAGTAGGTCAGTGAGACTGTCCCTAATTAGCTGGGGGCAGGAGGGGTGGGGAGTGTCCGCCGGGCTCCCTCACCGCCTGGGGGGGGAAGTGGGTGTCAGCCCGGCAGGTTGACCCGGCCCCGGCCTGGCCCAGCGCTGGCCAGGGGCGAAGAGGCCCGCGGGGCGCGAGCCCTGGGAACCGCCCGGCCCCCGGGGGAGACAAACGGTCAGCGGCAGCAGCGCGAGCCGAAGCGCGCGCGCGGTGGGCGGGTCATGACGTCACTCGGAGGGGGGGGGCGCGAGTCAGCCACGATCCCGGCAGCCATAGCGACGACGCTTCCTGCAGTGTCGGGCGGCGGGGAGGGGGGGGGCTGACAAAGGGGCTCCCCACAGGCAGCCGGCCGGCGAGCCAGGACCCGGCGGGCCCCGAGGGGTGAGTGCGGGAGCCGGGGCAGGGCCTGGGGGTTCCGCGGCTCCCCCCGGCCCGAGGCGGCGGCGGCGGCGGGCTGCGATCCCCGCTTCTGACAGGCCGGGCGCGGCGGCGGCGGGGGCGGCGGGATCCCCGGGAGTGGGGCAGGGACGGGGGCTGCCCGCCCGAGGCAGCTCGGATCCGGGCCCCCGGGGGGGGGTGTCCTATCCCCCCGCCCCCCCGGTTGGAGCCGCGCTCCCGGGGGGCGGCTGGGCAGCGGCAGCTCCGGGCCTCGCGGGCGGGTGCAGAGGGCCGGGACCCCGGGCAGCGCTGGGTCGGGCTCTGGCCGCGGAGCCCCCCCCCGCCCCGCTGTTGACAGGTCCCGGCACATCAACCTCCTCCGGCCGCTGTAAACACGCTCACGTGGAGCAGCCGCAGAGCCGCCGCGCGGGGGCGCTCCGGAGCCGGGCTGCCCCCGAGCCGGGACAGGGAGCTGCCCCCGAGCCGGCCGCTGGCCCCCGGGGAGCCGTACCCGTCCCCTCCCGGCCACAGGCACCCAGCGGGGTCCGGAGAGCAGCAGCCAGGCTGGGACGGGCCTCGCTGCCGGCTGCCACTTGCCTGGGGTGAAGGAGGAAAGGGTTGGGAGGTCACCCCAGCCGGCCCGTTCCTCGTGCAAGGGAGAGGGAATCTGAACCCCTCATCCTCAGCTCGCCCCTCCGCTGGGTTCGGCTGTTTTACTCTGTGTTCGCCCCGATCTAGGCAATCAAGAGCTGGGACGTCTCCGAAACGCAGAAGGGCAGGGCTCGAACTGGGGAGCGGGGCAGCGAGGGGCGAGCTGATTATGCCATAGCTTTCCTGCTGGAACATATTTTGTAAAAGTTAGCGTGTGCCAATACTTCCCCTTCTCGTGCCCCCGCTGAGGCATTACAGTCAGACCAACTCTTTGTCAAGGAACAATGTTAAGGACAGTGGTACACAAAGGGTTGGCCAAGATGGACTCTCTTTGTCTCATTAGTATGTTTAGGAAAAACAGATTTTTTTCCCCCCAGCTAGCCCAACTCAAAAATCAGTTTCTCAGAGATGCTTGGATTTCTTTTTTCCTGATTGACAGCTTTACCTGACCAGGAAAAACAACAACGTACAGTATTAACATACCCAATTTCCATTTAAAAATATTGTAAGCACCACAAAAATAAGGAAATTCAGGTTGAGATTGATTTACATTATTGAAAATCCTGCATTTCCTAACTAAAACAGAATGGATCAGAAATTGTGCGCAAGTGTTATTTAGTATTTTCTTGTTTTTGTCTTTGTGACCTAGCTAATTTTATCAAAGTATAATTTGTAGCATTCATCATTTAAAATATCTTTCAAGTGAAAGAATTCCTGCAGAAACTTATAAAATTGGACACAATAAATCATGCTACTAGTATCTCATTAATATGATGTAATAGATAATACTTTGGGATTATTAGATCTCAAAGCACCTTGCAAGTATTACTTGCATTTCACAGTGCCATGTGAGGTAGGTAAATAGTAGTACAACCATTTTGGCTCCCCATCTGCAAAATATGCTTCTGAGTAGCCCCATAGATTTAAATGGGACAACATACACACTTCAGTACCTTGCTGATGAACTGAGGCCTTTAGTTAACAATCCGAGGCACAGAGAGGTTAACTGATTTGCTCAAGATCATACAATGAGTCAATGACAGCTAGAAATAGTAGAACCTAGCTGTCCTGACTTCTGATTCTGTGCTCTAATCACTAGATAACTCTCCCTCCCAAGTAATTACAGGAAGTTTAACATGTAGATTGTGTAAGTATATATTAAGGCCATCTAAAATTACCCTGATAAATAAACAAATAGAATGAGATTCCAACAGCTCATCAATTTTAATACTTAACTTTAACCTCAAACTGTATTGGATTTCTTGACAAATCTGAAAGGACAAGAATTTCTTACTGGTCTTTTAGTCTGTAATGATTCAGAAGGGACTGTGTCTTACTGTCTATATACATAATGAAAACATGTCCATATCTGGATCATATTTTGGAACTTGACACAGTTTATCAATGGGGACAACTTTTACAATAAGCATTATTTAGCTAGTACAGTGGTTTTCAACCTTTTTTCATTTGTGGACTCCTAAAAAATCTTGAATGGAGGTCAGACGCTTTTGAAAATCTTAGACATAGTCTGCGGACCCCTAGGGCTGAAAAACCACTGAGCTAGTAAACGATAGCTCCAGTGTAATGCCTTGTATGTATTACATTGTAACAAGACTTCTTAAATCAGAGATGTGCAGTTCAAAATCTCAGAAAAGTAATGTACATATTAAGGTCTTTTTAAAGATTAGCTCATTGTTCTGAATAAATTGCTTCCCCAATTTCCCCCTTTAAAAAAAAAAAAAGCCATTTGTACTCCTGAATACAAAAAAGGAGTATAGACTATGCACAGAAACCATGGTGATGAGCTGGTTATAAGAACATGAATAGAACAGAATCTTAAATTTGAAAACTTCTTGATTTTATTTTCACTTTTTTATTAAACTAAAAAGTAGCCAAAAATCAAAGTTCTATGCTTGGAGAAATAAGTTACATTTTAGTCCAGCTTTTCTCTGCCAAGTTAAAACCTCTTGTAAAAAGGGGTTTCTAAGGGAAATGCTGGCAAAGGAGTGCTATCATGACACAAGCAGTGTACTTTTAGGTACTTTATGGAGGAAGATTCCTTTATTGAGCTGGAAAGGCATCAGTGTAGAGTAGCTGTCATACTGTATAGTCTGTTGGCAAAACAGCTAACACTGCTAAGCTGATATGAGCTGTGTGCAAGAGGATCCTTGCACCTGCAGAGTCTCATTGACGTCACTGAGTCCACCTGTGTGGATTAGTTTGCAGGAAGCCTTAGGCCCTGATCCTGCAAAGATTTATGCCCATGCTTAGCTTTGTGTGTTGTTAATAGTCCCTTTGATTCTAATGAGCTTTGCAGTTATAGACCTCTTTTCTAAAGCACTTTGAAATCTACTATGAAAAGTACTCTATAAGACCTAGGTATTGTATTTATACCAGCAAACCCTTCAGTATAGATGTAGCTTATAAAAAGTGCTTTTACTAGTTTAGTTTATACTGATTCAGCAAGCATAATAAGTTATACTAGCAAAAGAGCTTTTATGCTAGTATAACTATCATCATAAAGGCTTTTGCCAGTAAAGCATTGTCACAAAAAAAAGTCACGTTCCTAACTGATGTTGCTATGACGCAAAAGTCTAGTGTACACCTGCCTTGTCCTTCATATTGGTGAAAACTTACCACTTTCCATTGATACCAGTTTGAATGATAACTTTTTACCCAGCCAATAAATGACAAGTGGAAGCAAGAGCATGATGCATATGTATATTTAAAAAAACAAAGAAAAAAACATGACATTTGGAGTTGAGGTAGGATCAGGGAATCTGCAATGAATCCAATGCATGTGTTAAAATAAAAAGAAACAATAATAAAATGTAATTGAAGAATAAAGAATCACATTTTTTGGAACTTTAGTAATCCAATAAAATATTTCAAAATATCCAAAAATGTATTTTCTGTTAGTTATTCAGTAATGTAGTAAGTATGTTTAAAACAATCATTAGAAAAAAATCTTTTGTGCAGTTTAGCCAAATGCATATATGTAGATTTTATATTAATGAGAGCTTTTAGTATCTTATTTCTTATGTTCTTGAATTGCTTACTGTATATTGCACTATAATTAGCTTTTCCTAGAATTCTCTCTTCTTTTGCCTGTAAGAAATAGTTGATTTGAAAACGGTTTTGTATTCCTGTGAGCTGGCATTCTTTCAAGCTAGACCCTGATACAGTTCTTGTATGTTTGAATGAAACTGTGAATATTATTTAGCAATAGCACATTAAGATGCTCAAGTCCTACTAATTAGACTTGCTGTGCAAAATAATTGCAGAGCTTATTCATCTCTTCTGAAACAAAAAGTATTTACCAAAATTCTGAGAAGAGCACAGAATCTAAATTGCCATTTGCTGATATGTAGCCTAGTTAAAAAGTGTTTTGAAAAAGAATTAGAACATCAGTCAGGAATATCCTCATCAGGGATTTGTTATCAAAAGAATATAATTAGCATTCTAGTCTACTAGAAAGTAATCCTGGGTTCTGAAAGGAGATTGGATTTTAGGAAAAAAAGATACCGGAATAAGAACAGTTAGTCTTTGGGAAGGACAATATGCACCTACTCTTTGGAGAATTTTTAAAAATAAATTAATATATATTTAAAAAAAGTTTTTACATCTTGAACCAGAACTAAATTCTGTACATTGGGTAGAGCATGTACTAGTGATTTTAGTCCCTTTTGGATGTTTAGGTATCAAAAGCTGAAGTTTTGTGAAAATTAGCTCTGATATAAAATATTGGCACTTTGAAATGTAATTTCCTGATTTAAAACAGAAAATGAGGCATTTATTTACCATCCATAGCATTAGGGCTGTGTCTGCACTAGGGAATTCTAGAAACAAAATTCCCACGGTGCAACCACCAGTTAGGCTGCACGTGAGTAAACAGGTTTAGTTGATGTGGTGGTAAAATGCTGGAAACCACTAGGAGCCTCATCTCCATGGGTGACAGCCACGTGGGATTTTAAATTAACATTGCCTAGTGTACACTCAGCCTAAGAGTCTCCAGTCAGACTCTTGGTGTCCTCCTGGGACTCTTAGCCTGTAGAAAACATAGTGAAATACTATTTTAGGCCACAATCCTGCAAAGACTTAAACACCTGCATAACATCATGCACTGTGAATAGGCTTGTTCACTACAGTGGAATTACTTAGCGCATAAAGGCAAGCATCTGTATAAATATTTGCAGGATTGGGGCCTTATTTTTATCTTATAAATTACATTTGGAAGTGTGATATGAACAGGTTATGGGGTTTTGTTTTTTGTTTTGTTTGGATTGAGATTCCTGAAATGAACTTGAAAAATCTGGAGGGGGAAAAAGATATTTTGGTTACACACTGGGAAAAACAATCATTCTTAATGTCAACTTAAATAATAACTACAAATTTAGCATCCGTAAATGTGAGGAAAATTCCAAAACCTACCCTGTACTATTGAATAATGACAAATATCTTATACATCCTACTTGATTTTTAATTCACTGCTTTTACACTGAAATACTATTATGATCAGACTTCAGAGGTGCAATTAGACAAAGAATGAAGGTCTTCCTGATTCTTTTGTTCTGAATCTTTGCACTGTGACCTGGCTCTCATACAAACATGATACATAACATATCGTACTGTACCTTGGGATGTTTCAGTTAGTCCGCTGGTGTGTTGTCATGTTGACCAATATTATCTCATTGTTTCCTTGTACTCTCCTGTCTGTCTGCCTTGATCCACCTGGTGTCTCTTGTCTTATACTCAGGTTATAAGCTCTTTGCTGTCTTTTTGTTCTGTGTTTGTAGAGCCCTTAGCACAGTGGGTCCTGGTCCATGACTGAGGCACAACAGCAATACAAATAATAATACTGAAAGGAAGGCATATTCTTTATTGCAGTTTTTAAAATGGATGAAAACAAAATGTCAAAGATGAGTAGAGTTATGTTAGTTTAAACATTTTTGAAGGCACTTAAAATAATTATAAACAAGCTCAAAACCAAATGTCAAGCGCTGTATCTATGTATCATCTGCTGTATGATTCGGTTCTATCTATGGATTTGTGAAAACAAACACAATCATCATTCCATTTCCTTTCTTCTGCAGAATTGCCAAAATGCGTTGGAATTCTTAAATGACTCAAAACCAGAAGTCTGTTTGGGATACAAAATCATAAGAGCAGAAGAAGCAGCAGGAAGGATTCGGTGCCAATGCAGCAACAAAAAAGACAGCCAGAGTTAGTGGAAGGAAATCTTCCTGTTTTTGTGTTTCCTACGGAGCTTATATTTTATGCAGATGACCAGTCAACACACAAACAGGTGTTGACTCTATATAACCCCTATGAGTTTGCCTTAAAATTCAAAGGTGGGTTTCTTAGGTTCAGTTTAATTTAAGGTTTCCTTTATCAGTCTACCTGTAGTTTATATAACAAACATAAGTTATGAAAACTATCGTGTTATGCAAAAATTCAGATTTGTCTTTTACCACCCTCTGTTTGTTTATTAAAATTTGTATTGCTTCTGGTTTATACCATGTAACCACCAGTGTCCTTTTCATTTCAGTTCTTTGTACAACTCCAAATAAATATGTTGTTGTCGATGCTGCAGGTGCAGTGAAGCCTCAGTGTTGTGTTGATATGTAAGTAAAAATAGCTCAGTTCTCCTTAACTGTTGAAGATTTGAATAACTACATCAGCTAATTGTATGTCTAAACCTCAGCTAGTATTTAAAAGGCACATTTTAAACTATACATCAGAAAATGTTAACCTCTAGTCCCACTACATCATTCACATTTTGTTAAACATTAAAATATCTTAGTGCTTACGCAAGTTGCTTGGTAATTCTAAATTAGCCAGAGAAAATTAAATACTTTACTATATAAAGTAAATTCCTGCTTTAATCTGGTAAAACCTGCTATATACCTCTACCCCGATATAACACGAATTCGGATATAACACGGTAAAGCAGCACTCTGGCGGGGCGGGGCTGCACACTCTGGCCGATGAAAGCAAGTTCGATATAACGCGGTTTCACCTATAACACAGTAAGATTTTTTTGGCTCCCGAGGACAGAGTTCTATCGGGGTAGAGGTGTATTAATGAGCAGAGACACATTGTATGCTGCTAAATTTTATGAATTAGCAAGAAAAGTCAACAAACAGTGAATCAAGGACACTGAATCACAAAATGTAAGTTGTAAAATTATTTTGGCAAGTGTACAGTACTCGTTTAACAATCTCATAGTTCTGCGTTCTCTTGGCTCTTTCCCCCGTTTTTGTACTTTATGGCAGGGGCATTGGATAGGTGCCCCTTTTTACTTGTGTAAATATGAATAAACAATAGAGTGCTAATAAATAGATCCTATGGTATAGTTTTAAAAGTAAGTCGTACTAATATGAAGCACCCTAGAATACTTTGCTATAATGTAAGGTTTTTTTTGCTAAGATGGGTGAGATCACCAGGCTTGATTTTTGGGGTGAGAATTATTTGCAGATTGGCAAAGTGAGAATCTGTGAAATTCTAATATGCATGCTTTCCATGGGCCATATAACGTAGTGAGTATACTTCTGCTGCCCTGTTCAGTGAAGATACTCTTGCCTACCATTTTTTTAATCTCTCTTCTCCTTCCTTGACCCCAACTCACTCGCAGAGAAGGACTGATGCGCAGTTAAGCGTTACCTTCGAAATCCCCAAATGTTAAATAAGGCTTCTGGTTTTTTGCTTTAACCATGATTTATCAGTAGTGACTGCTGTAATTCAGAGCAGAAAAAATTGGTAAATAGTCATTTAATTCAAAATAGCCTGACATGTTTCAGCTTCTGTAAGTTAGCTTCATGCTGATCTACATGACTTCAAGGCTGCAGTGTGTGTCTCATGAGCATGAAGTATCCAAAATAAATAAATAAAAAGAAAAAGAAAATTGGGTTTTCTGATTAAACATTTATTTACCCCAAAAAGCATTCTTTATATTTTCTGGCCAATAAATGCCATTAACGAAAGACCTACTTGTAATGAACTTTTGGTTCTCTGCAAAGCAAATGACACTACTCTGATATGAGGCACCAATCTGGTACTGTGGCACTGGCCTCATCAGGAGTGATTGGGAATTTCAAGGGAGTAGCCAACTAGCACTTCCCATTAAAAAGCATCAGTGGGTAGGGATAGCAATCCTGTTAAAGGCACAAAAATGATCAACACATACCAGTGCATGGAATGTTTCTATTACTGTAATTCAGTGAGTCATTCTGGTCTCTATCTGATCTTTATGGAATTTTGATTGATTATCTTTGGGTCCATCTCAGAAAATATTAGTTTCCTTAGTTAGGTCTCCAAGAATATTTTTTCAGCAGCAAATACCCGACCCCGTTTTGGGGGATGTTGTCTCAGTATGGGTAACGTTCTTGGAACTATGTTTATTGCTGTAAGGTTAGGATATGAACTGTGTTGTATACATATGGCCCTTTGCCAGATAAACCAATATTCTACAGCGCTTCTAATTATGCAGTGCTCTCCAGTAAGAAACAGGAGAATGTATCTGTTTATATGGGTCTGTAGAGAAACATCTATTTGCTTGACAGTAACTGTGTATGCTCAAACAGAATCTTTACGTAATGCTGTGCTAATACTGATGCATAGAAGCATGGTACTAACAATAGAAAAGAATTTAAAGCAACACAAGAAGTCTTAAAATAAAAATCAAAGGCTTGAAGCTGCAGCTCTGACATGAGCAAAAGTGCATACCCGAGTAAGGACTGCAGGGTCAAACCTTTGTTGCTCAGTGATCTACTCAAGACAGAGCCCACTCTTCACCAAGTGGCAGTTGCCTAGCCACAGGTGAAATAAATTTACTTGATGAAACTCCATCATGGCCAATCTCATTTGCTTCTGAGGTTACGAAGAAGCTCCTATGTTCAGTAAGCATATCGTTTACAGGCTGATGTATTTCAAACCTCTGTCATTCTCTGTTCCCTTTTGAAAGCCCTGCTTAAACTACATGTTAATTTTAGGCATACCCACAAAGGCTTGTTATTAAAATACTAGGTATCTTAATGTGATCACAAAATCCAGTTTCTTAAAATTCAGTCCAAAATGCAGACATCATGGAGGTTTGTGCAGTAGTAGAATGGTGAAGTGACAAGTTTCCTGGAACAGTGTTAAAATGGCACTACCCAATGCCAGTGTAGTTAGAAACCTTTATTCTTAGGAGTTTGCAGCTTGCTCTGGGCTGAAACTTGTCAGACTGCACATTTCCTGAAGCTAACTGGCTTAAATATGGATTTTCTCTTAGTAGCACTTAAGATCTCTCAAAAGGTTTTTATGGTCATTCAAGTAAATAATTTGCATTTTGGACAAAAATAGTTACAATACCCATTATGATGGCTAAATATTGTGGGATTTTAAAACGAAGTACACATGCATTTTTATAATTATTTATAGGTACAGTGAAGACCCAAATAACGGGGGTAGCCGTGTTAGTCTGTATCCACAAAAACAACAAGGAGTCCGGTGGCACCGTAAAGATTTACAGATTTATTTGCATCTGAAGAAGTGGGTTTTTACCCATGAAAGCTTATGCCCAAATAAATCTGTTCGTCTTTAAGGTGCCACCGGACTCCTCGTTGTTTTAGTGAAGACCCAAGTGAACAAACTGCTGTTCGTAGAAGAAAGGTACGGAAGAGATTTAGTTAAGCTTTGCTCTTTATGGGTCCTGTGTGAGACTTGACATGAAGTACTATAGAACTGCATCATTTTGGGTGTTCAGATAGTGGTCGTGGGCATAATATAAGTATCCTGACCCCCGCCTTGCAGTTGAAACCATGCAGATGAATCTCTTGAAAGGGGCTCTGCATAGATGCAGGGGTCTACCCATACAAGTCAGTTGCAGGTTTCTCAACAGAATGTAAGAGATGTATCCACAGAGCAGTGAAAAGATCTGCAAAATTTAACTACGTATCTAGCTGAAACTCTTAGAGTGGTTGGGTTTTGCTTTTGAAGATGCCCCTAATACTTTTGTGATTGTGAATATAATTATTTTAGCTTCTAAAAGAATTGCATAATTTTTTTTTTTTTTTTTTTTTAAATCTACAGTGTGATTCGTCACAGAGACGTTCGGGCTTGTCACTATGGCGTGATAGACAAATTCCGTCTCCAAGTGTCTGAACAAAGCCAGAGGAAAGCATTAGGGCGGAAAGAAGTCATTGCTACACTACTTCCATCTGCAAAAGAGCAACAGCAAAAGGAAGAAGAGGAAAAAAGAATAAAAGAACACCTGGCTGAAAGTGTCTTTTTTGAGCAGACTTTGTGTCAACCAGGTAGTTAAAGTCTTACCTAGCCCTCTTCTAGAACAAACCGTTTGGTCCAGCTGAAATGACTGGAAAGAGGTTACACTATAAGGAAGATAGTCTAAATTAACTCCATTTTTACTTTCTTGTAAGAGTACACTGGTTATTGTTAAGAGTGGTTATGGTGCTCGAGAGCCCACGCTATTGCTCTCTTGCTTATGTCCTCTTTAGTCAAATGAGAGAGCTATAAACTACCATTTGCCCCTAAAGTTACATGGGCTATCCGAGTTTTGTTCATTTGCGTAATGTGTCTTTTAAGGGTCCAATCCTACTACACAAGCAAATTCCAACTGATCCAGGAGATGTGGCTACAAAAGGATTGCAGGACCATGCCCTTGGAGACTAATTTGTTCTCTCAAAGTGTGTCTCCACATGTATTTTTGTCTGTCTCAGAACTTCAATCCTCCACCTCCTGACCAGCAGCAGATACAGTCCGACACTTTCCACACATGGCACTTCTTGTGTGCCATGTTTTTACCTCTGAAATGTACAGAAAAGGGGAGTTACAAATATCTGCTATGCACGTGCACTAGTATAGAGAGTAGGTGATGTAACAGCAGCCATGGCTGAAGCATGAGCTCTTGCAAATTAGGGGTGGCAGGGCGAGAAGGCTTGTTACCTCATTGATTGTTTTGTTGTCTTCTAAGTCCAACATTTAGGCACCACTGGCTTGCACAACAGCCCTGCACAGCTGCCACCTAACCCTGTAGAGGTGTCTAGAATCCCATGGCTCCTATGTTTCCACCATTAAAGTACTGACACTGCCCAGCAGCTGCGTGCCTAACTCACCTGTGCCCCAGCAGGATTCACAAAATAGGGATTCCCCTGCCTCTCTTGCCTTCAGGGCCTAATCTGATAGGTGTGCTTCGGGCAGTGGTTCTCAACCAGGGGTACACGTACCCCTGGGGGTATGCAGAGGTCTTTGAGGGGGTACATCAACTCATCTAGATATTTGCCTAGTTTTCAAACAGGCTACATAAAAAGCTCTAGTGAAGACAGTACAAACTAAAATTTCATACAGACAAAATGAGACCGTAAGCAATTTTTCAGCAACAATGTGCTGTGACACTTTTTTGTATTTTTATGTCTAATTTTGTAAGCAAGTAGTTTAAGTCAGGTAAAACTTGGGGTACACAATACAAATCAGACTCCTAAAAGGGATACAGTAGACTGGAAAGGTTGAGAACCACTGGCTTAGGGCATGTCTAAACCCACACAAAATGGTGAGGGTAGGGTCCCCCTTATAACCTTTATCTCAGTAGTTAGAGTGCTCAGGATGTGGGAGACCTGGATTCAAGTTCTCCCCACATGACATGGAGCAGGGATTTGAACTTGGGTCTCCCACTTTCCAAGGGAATCCATAATCACTCTGCTGTGGGGCAGATCTCTCCTATCGAAGCTGCCCACTTTGTATAATAATTAACTATACAGTGGCCCAGAGAGAGAATGACTAAGTCCCGCTTGTGAATCCCACCCTAGGTAACTTTGCATAGAATTATAGCAGTGTAGGACTGGAAGGGACCTCAACAGGTCATCTAGTCCAGTCCCCTGCACTCATGGCAGGACTAAGTATTATCTAGACCAACCCTGACAGGTGTTTGTCTAACCTGCTCTTAAAAATCTCCAGTGATGGAGATTCCACAGCCTCCCTAAGTAATTTTATTCCAGTGCTTAACCACCCTGACAGTTAGGAAGTTTTTCCTAATGTCCAGCTTAAGCGACCTTGCTGCAATTTAAGCCCATTGCTTCTCGTCCTATCTTCAGAGGTTAATGAGAACAATTTTTCACCCTCCTTCTTGCAACAACCTTTTATGTAATTGAAAACTATTGTCATGTCTCTCCTCTTCTCCAGACTAAACAAACCCAATTTTTTCAATCTTTCTTCATAGTTCATGTTTTCTAGACCTTTTCATTGCTCTCCTCTGGACATTCTCCAGTTTGTCCACATCTTTTCTGAAATGTGATGCATGAGAGAATTCCTCTTGTTAAAACAAAAGAGTGACCAACTCTCTCTACATGATGTAAGTCCCAAATTGGCAGGGGACAGTTATGTTCTTCAGTGGAATGTATCTTTGTACAATTTTAAAAAAAGATATTGTAACCATGAGTGTTCCCACTTGATAGTTTAAAAAAAACAAACAAAAAAAAACAGGTTTAGGTCTGATCCCAAAAACCCAATGGTGAGTTTCCATTGACTTCAATGGGATTTGAATCAGACACATACATGATCTCTTATGCCTCAGGTTATAAATCAACCACTAATTGACGGAGATTGGGAAGAAACTTTGCTGTGGTCAGGCTATTTCATTACAGGATTCCTTGTGCCTTCCTCTGAAGCATCTGGTACAGGCCACTGTTTGAAACCGAATATTAGATTATATGGACCAGTGAGCTGATGCAATATGGCATGCCGGTGCATAAGAATCTAGTTTGCTACCATACCATATTTGCTAACAAGAATGGAGCAGACAGAGCAAAGGGACAGTATAACGAGTATGCAAACCTGCAAACTAAGAACATCTGATTGATAGGGTTAAAAGGGGACCAGCATTGCTGGCATGCCTCTGAGAACTGCAAAATCAGTTTAGAAAACAGGAGCCATTTTCATGTATGCTTTGAATCCATACTTCAGAAACCTAGGTATAAACCTTGGCTAAATGCTAATGGCTCTAAAGATTCTGCATGAAGATCTTTCAGACTCCAACATACCAGTAACTTGTTAAAAAAAAAAAAGGGGGGGGGAGGGGTAATCCAAGGTGTTTCTAGAGCCTTTGAACAGTTACCTACTGTACTACAACCAGTAAGGTGTGCTAAGAATAGGGTTCTATCCTTGTCTGCATTCTCTTCTTTTGGCACCATTGGACCTTGTGTGTTGTTAGAAAATGGGCTCTAGTGGCCGAATCACTGCCCCCTACTGGATCAGTGGTGTTAGACAGCCATAGTGCAGGTGCAGGTCCATCAGGAGGAGGAAGACGGTGCTGGGATTTTAGTTTGAAATCCAAACCTTTTATGCAGGAGAGGGGCTCTTCTACCCTGAGCACTGAAAAGGGACAGTTGTCAGGGATCCTGCCTATTTAGGGTTGGGGGGCTTCTTTAAGCTGGCACGTGCCAATTCTACTCTTCTCCCTTGATCGCAGTTGAGAAGGGGGGAACTTTTTTGGCCGAAGGGAGCCTGCTGCCTATTCCTGGCTGAGCTCTGTTCTCGAGCTGTAAATAAAGGGAGACTTCTTCAGGCTGTGCCGCCCCTTTAAATATTCTTCCCTTGCTGCCTGTCAGCCGTGGAAGAGCCTGTGCCCTAATAAGCCAGGGAATGGAGTCGGTGTGCTTGGCACATCCCCAAACATTGCTGAACCATCCCATTGCCATGTCTATAGTAATGAGCTGTCAGACTCCAGCGCCGGGGAAGGGATGGGCTTGGGCAGCGCTGTGAAGCCACATTCCAAGTGTCTGCCTCAGACCAGGGAGCAGCCCCACCGCTGTAGAACAGGGGGTGCTCGGGGAGTCTTAGCCCTTAGGGCCCCTGAACATAACTGAGCAATACGGCACAAAGAATACCCGGAAAGTGCAGCAGTAAAATTCAGTATAATCCACCAACAGCAAGCTGGGCAGCTTCCAAGCTCCAACCCTCCCCCCCCTTTCAGCACTGAAAATGCCTGGGAAAAAGATGAGTTTGCAATGTACCCTGAAGGCAATTGATCCAGGACCAAGTGGGGGAGTGAATTCGAACGCTGCAGAGCCCTCGCTGAGAACGTCCAGCCAACAGACCCTTCTTGCTTATACCAACATGGCTGCAGCTCAAGGGCTTCTGCTGGTCTCAGACATAGTAGCACACAGACAGAGGCAGTCTCTCAGTGCCGAAAACATTTAGGGCATTGTAAGTCAATATCAGCACCTTAAACTTCATCCAGAAACCAATAGGCAGCCCGTACAGATCACGGTGTGCTGGTTTAATGTGTTTGAAGTAAGGTACTTCACTTACCACGTGTGTGCTGCATTCTGCGCCAGCCTGCATTTCTGGACGGCTTTAAAGTGTAGCTCCATGTAGCGCATATTGCAAACATCGGTGAGAATTGCAAGGTCCTCACCTGAAAGAAATAGTCACAACCTCCTGGCTATATGTAAATGATTTAAAAAAAAAAATGACCTGGCCATTTCTGCTTCCTCGTCTTCTCTGGTATGTCTAGATGAGTGGAAACAGTGGTGTTTTCTCTAAGAATGTGTTAGCTAGCCTAGTGCAGACCTGTGAGCTGGTCAAGTTGAAGCCTAGGGGAAGCTAATCCAGGCAGGTTCAATTTGCCAACTAGCAGATGCTAATTGCAATTTGGTGCACTAGAGTTTTAGGTGGTGCGTGTTATATGTCCTAGCCAAGACCAACTTCTGCTTGCAGCCGGGAGTCCAACCAGTTCTGTACATTTGGATCCCGATTATTTATTTATGCCTTTCCCTTTAAACGGATATGGGTTTTGAATAATTTTATATTCAATGACAATTTCTTTAATTCACTGTTACACTGAAAATGTAAGATTTTTTTTCCGTGAGGGGAGAGCATGCTTGTAAGCCATATCTATAGGTGCACCTGATTTTGTTAGCTTAGAATCTGCATATTAATTGATTGCTCAAGCAATACTTGACATTTGACTTAGTTTTCGGGTACTTCGCTTCTGGGCGGTACAAAATGATTAAAGTGAGGCAGACATCTGAGGTTCTTACCATAATCAAGCGTCACTTTCACTGGTAATGTGAAGAGTTATCAAAGTTGTCATAAAAGGAGCTTAACAAAACATAATAGTTACAGTTCCTCTGAGGGAAGAGAGGTGTTGTAGAAAACCTACCTAACCTAGATTGCTTCCATAGAACGCGAGGGATAGTGTTTATTCCTTTGTCTTAATCCATAAGAAAGCCTTATTATTGAGTTATTTTCCGGATTTTTTTTTCAGGGAGATAGCATCTTTGTATCACCCTATATAAATAATAAATTCATTGTACCTTTGTCTCCAAGTCTGTAAATTGGGCCACAGAACTGCAATCTTACCTGTGATATTAATCCAGCATCATTCACTAAAAAGAAACTACATGGTGTCCCACTGTTGAAAGGTTTTATTAGTATGTTTGGGTTAAATGTGCTACAGAGATAGCCGTGAACATGTGGTGCAGGTCACCCCCTTATATTACAACATGTGTTTTGTTTATACTACACATTTTTCAGGAACAACTAAAATGTTTTAGGAGGAATTTTTAAGAATATTTTGGTATTATTTTTCCTCACTCCGAGTCTGTAAGCCAGGCTGCCTTCTCCCCATGAGCCTAACTCTACAGGCATCAAGAGGAGAGAGGATCATAAGCAACGTTTTCTAAAACGTGTCCAAAACAGCTCTTCTGTAATCATCATGTTGTGATTACGTTGATATCCGAATAAAGAGCGCTGGAAACAAATGCCTTACATCAGTGGCCTTTGTGGATTCCCAGCTCTCCAGCGATATCATGGGCTGTTAGACCATAATCGTGCCATGGGATCAAAGACCCTGCACCTCCCAGTAGCGTGAGTTCAGCACTGGAGATAGGGAAAAGAAGGAAACGTGTTCGTAATTGTCTTCCTTTACGAAAAAGGATGTTTGAAAGTGGGCTGGTGATTTGAAATGTTAAAATGAATCCCAGCAGAGTTGGAGAAATGGGCAGAGTGTAGAGGAGGTCACCATAGGGGCATGACAAATGCAACGTCTCACACACGTGCACTATAAACGTTTTTCCAGAATGCAGAACATTTAAAGTTGAAGTGCTGCAGACTTTCATTGCAATGAATGCCATTTTATTTTTCAGAAAACAGATCTGCCTCATCGGGACCTAGTTTACTAACAGTCTTCCTGGGAATAGTATGCATTGGAGCACTAATGCTACCGACACTGGGGGAAGTGGAATCCTTGGTGCCTCTCTACCTCCATTTAAGTGTGAATCAAAAGTTAGTAGCTGCTTATGTTTTAGGTAAGTGTTTTGAAAAGGATTTTTTAAACAGCTTTTTTCCAGTCTCTACTGGAGTCAGTGTCGATCAAAGGAACTTCTGTGAAATTCACTACTGGCTTGATGAGAAGATGTACTTTCATGTCTCGGGGCCACGATCAAGACTAATTTCATTCGGTTCCATCTCCACTTGTACTTAACATAGAAGGTCACAGTAGTACTCGCTGGTGTTGAGACAGAAGCCCTCACCATTAGCAATGTAAGTGTTCTGGACAAGTGTCTTATTTGACCCTCAGAACAGGAACCTAGCGTATAGGCGTCTACTCCACCTCATTTGTCAAAGAAAGCTATTGGAATACATTGCTGTTTCCTATGGATTATTTGCCAGGACTTGTACACTGTAAAATTGTAGTTGTCATCTTATCTATTGATATTGGAAATTCCTTCTCTTCATCCCCTCTAACCCAGAAGAGATCTAACGTGAAGAGCTGTCTCCCTTTTACCCTAGCTTTTAGTAATGAGAAACAGAACTGCACTTAAAGGGTGAATGGACAGGGACAACGCCTGTGTCTGATTCCCAAACCTGTGACTTGCTCCTTACAATGGCAGGAGTGAGAAGGCAGCCCCTTATCTCATGGAGAGAGCGCCTTGTGTTACTCATCAGCAACCAATGCTGACTTAAAAGGAAGGTAGCATTGGACTCGCTCTCTGCTTTCCTATTGCCTGGCTGAGATCAGGACTAAAATGAGGATGAGCAGCGTGAAACTTAGGCTAGATCTGATTGAGGTGATGCTAGTGGGATGGTTGCTTGTCCAAAGTGTACATCTGTTGCCACGGAGAGAGGATGGTGCATCTTCTCTTCTCAGGCTTATACCTGTAGTAACTAGGTGGGTTGGTGGGAAAGAGAAAAGCGTCTTTGCTTTTAGTTCATAGTCACTTTTTTTAGTTAAATGCCTTACATGGTCCCCTGATACATGGCGTAAGTGGCCATTATGCACTATTTAATAAACCCAGTATTTGGTGTTGTGAAATGAGTTAGATAAGCTCAGGTTCTCGCCAATTCTGGAAGTCATAACTTTCTATGCTAGTGCCTGCTAGAGGGTATGTTTACACTAGAAATATGTCGACCTATTAGGTTGACTTACAGCCACCACAATAATTACTGTAAAAAGAAGAACAGGAGTACTTGTGGCACCTTAGAGACTAACAAATTTATTAGAGCATGCATCCGAAGAAGTGGGCTGTAGTCCACGAAAGCTTATGCTCTAATAAATTTGTTAGTCTCTAAGGTGCCACAAGTACTCCTGTTCTTTTTGCGGATACAGACTAACACGGCTGTTACTCTGAAACTAGTAATTACTGTGTCCACACTACCCTCCTTGGGTCGGTGGTGCGCGTCCTCACCAGAGCACTTCCATGGACGTAAGAGGGGCAGTGTGTGGAGCTGAGAGCCCGGTCTCTCAGCTCCGCTGGCAGCTCCTGCTGGGCTCCCGGCAGGTTGCCCCACCCCTCCATTCCCCGTTCCATGCCAGGAGCGGGGAGGAAGCTGCCTTGGGCCCCTCAGGAAGCCATGAAATTGATAAGGCTGCTGGGCTTCCAGCGGGGAGTGGGGTCCAGCCACCCAGCTCTCCAGGGAAGTGTGAGAGCAGCTGGATTCTAGCTGCCTGGTTTTCTTGACAATTTCATGGCTCCTGCCAACAGCCAGTGTAAGGAATGCAGTGTCTACACAGACACTGCATTGCCCTAACAACACCGACATAAGCCCTACGCCTCTCGAGGAGGTGGAGGTCTTTTGTCGTGTAGTAGGGCACTTACATCGGCAGGAGCAAGGCTGTAGTGTAGACACTGACATCATTAGGTCAACATAAGCTGCCTTACGTCAGCGTAACTGTGTAGCGTAGACCAGACCATAGTCTGAAGAACAAGTTGAGGTTTGTGAATGGTTGAAGTGCTTATCAAAGGGAAAGTACTCCTGCAACTGTGCTCCATGAATTCTCAATCCTGGACCTCTTAAACAGAACCCGCAACTTAGGACATTGGATGGCAGCAGCAGGCCAACACCAGCACATTGTGACTGATCTGCATTCAGGCGGACTACTGTTTAGGTGCAGAGTTTTAACCTCCTTTGATACTTTCACCGCAGCAAGGGGTTTTTTAAGCTATTGGTTAACTAATTTTAACCCCTGGATGATATGAAACTCTCAATGTCCAGCAAATTTTCCTATGACCGATAGAGTAATCTCAGAGTTACCTGGATTTCCACTTTAAAGATGTGCTGAGGCAGAGGATATGAGCATTCCAGCGGAAGTATAGTTTTTGGTTCATGGAGCACTACTTTACTTGCAGCTCTGTGTTTAGCTGCCTTTGGACTCAGCTCGCTCCACCATCTGTCAGTTACTACTGAACAATTACAGGGCTCACCAAGTGCAGCATGAGGTGCTCTGCGCTTGCAGTCTGGACTTGAATATATTCTCTGTTTCAGAACCTGGGCTAGTCAGACAAGTAGGGTCAAGCAAACCAAGTCAAACAAAATCTGCCAAACGGGGTAGGTTCATTTCAGGTTTAAGTGTAGTGTCAGCAGTTCAGCGTTAATACCGGGAGCAGTTGAAGGTTGCATGATTAGTGCTAGAGAACCTATTTGTAAAAAATCAAGTTTGACACTTCTCTTAAATCTGCTCCCCGCTGATAGGGGAAGGCCTTTGGCAGTGGAGGTAGCGATAGATACAAGTGCAACAGTGCCAAACACATTTAGGCACCTCCCCGTTGACTGTCGCTCTGCTGCTGGTTGCACACTCTGATGGGTGCTGGGGACAAGTCTGAGGGAACTTCCCGCATTGTGTGAGTGATGACAGGAAGTCAAGCTGCCCACATAACTGTCTACAAACAAAGGTGCTGTTAAATGCACTGAGCTGAAATGAAAACAAGGTTTCAGTTACTTAGTTTAGGTGGTGCCAGCAATATTTATATTAGAAAAGCACCTAAAGGCCTCGACCAAGATCAGTGCCTCATTGTCCTAAGTACTGCACATGCAGAGTAAGACAGTCCCTGCACAGACTCTAACTAGCAACAATAGGTTAATTTCCAGACAATCTGATCCATAATTGTTCACTGAACGTGCATCGCTTCTGGCACTGAAGTCTCTGGATCTGTTCAGACTGGATGATCTAGACATGATTAGTTCTTTAGAACTAACATTTTAAACAAACATTGATTCTGATTAAGCCAGTCATGGTTGAGTAATATTTGAAAGTTATTCCTATAAAATATTTTAAGTGAAATATATGTAAAATTTCACACTGTAGATTTATGCACTCTTATCTTGTTTTCTGGCCTGTGACAGGCAACTGTTAGACCTCTACTTTGAATGTTTTATTCAGTTAAACTAAACTGTTTTTCATTTCTCATCTTTCAGGTCTCATCACCATGGTTATCTTGAGGACATGAGTAATGACTTAATTAGATGTAAAAAAAAGAACCCCAACCTTATCTTACTATATATTTACATCATGAATGTGGACTGCCTTTTACTCTCATGTGACGTATTAAGATGCTAGCAAAGCTATTCAGTGATTTAAAATACTTTCAAAAGTGTAATATATTTTAACTATGTATAACTATAAATAAACAAGAAGACTCTTAGGTGCTTCTGTTACAGCTATGGAATGTTTAGTGATATCTGTGAAATTATTTTGAAGAAACTTTTATATCTACATCTACTGTACAAAACATATTAAAGCAACATTTGTTATTTTAAATCCATGTTCACATCAGTGTTTGAGCACTATAAAAAGCAAACTATTCATTCGGAAAGGTTCATTTGTTTATTCCATTGCTGTAAGTACAGAGGTTACTACATAACATTTTATGTATAAATACCAGCATGATTAGAGTTTACGTAAGGCTTGTCACTTAAGTTGAAATTTGAAATTCCATCACTAAAAACTATGAAATAAATACATTAAGTTTAGATGGAGAAGTAATTAATTCTCAATTCCTGACATCAACAACAAGTATATGGGGTATAAGTTCTTCTTAACTGTGGAATCAGTTATAGACATTTTTGCATCATAACTGTAAATCATAAAACATTTTTGTAATTAATTTTTTTATAAATACATGTAACATACAAATGTAGCAAGATATTTAAGTGTAGATACATAACATCCAGCAAGAGAAAATTCACATGTCCAGGATTCCCACTTTAAAATAGTATGGAAATAAACCTTGCCACTACGTTGGTAATGACCTGAATATGTATAGCAACATAGCCAAGGTCCTCTATAGACACGTGTTAGACAAATATACTTGATTTTTGTTTTGCAAGAAACTGAAGTTCAGCTTTGATTTTTATAGTTTGGAAGAATTTATACATGTCTGTCTTGTCTCATGCTGGAAAAGAAACAAGTTCTCTCTTTGACCTCCAAATATCATCTGTCTACTTTGAAAAAAAAGCTGAATGTTCCCTACCTAGGGCCCAGTATGACTCTGCTTGGTTCTTTCACAAAAATCTTACATTGTTTATTTATGAAAGGTCTATATACCATACCTTGAGCTGTGTAAAAGAACATTTTGGAAATTAAACCTTCTTTCCCCCTGCATATAATGGGTTACCTCTCAGTTTATGTATAGAGGGGGCAGGAAAAGACCATGTAGAGATGACAAGTTATTTAAAAGTGATTGCACAAAAGATGGTGAAGTTGACGTACTTAGGTGAGAGCGGCCCTGGATATTAATTTACATAATGAGTCTTCGTAGGAATAGTCAATAATAATGTTATTACTTTAGCTTAACTTCAAGGGGAGCTGAGGGCATGTACCATCCTGAAATAACAGAAACGTGGGACTGCAGTAGGTCATCTAGTCCAGTCCCCTCCACTGATGCAGGACTAAATATTATCTAGGTCAGTGATACTCAGTGGTTCAGGAGCCAAATTAGTAATCAGCATCACCCAAAAGAGCTACAGTGGCATGAATTTCATTGTTTCATTTACTCTAGTACTATATAGTCCTATTGAAACAGTCTGACAGGGAAATATTTAGTGTGTATATAGAATTCTCACAGCAAAATGACTGAGCAAGTATTTTATCAACTACAATAGGTTAATAACTTAGACTGGTTAATAACTAAATCACACAGTGTCTTAATATCATGTGCTGCAAAGAGCAGCAGGAGACACATTAAAGAGCCACTTGCAACTAGAGAGCTTCAGTGTGAGTATCACTGGTCCAGATCGTCTCAGACAGATGTTTGTTCGACCTGCTCTTAATAACCTCATCTCAGGCTGTACACTCAGTGTCTCCAGGAAGCATGTTTGTCTGGTTCTCCAGAGTGAGCTGTTCAGACCCCAGGAACCACCGACCCAGTGTATAAAAGACCTCTTGTCCCAGTCCAAGACAAGTCAGCTGTACCACAAGGGAGACAGGTTAAGTTTCTTAGGGCTTTTCTGATGCATCATAAACAATGAATTGCTGAACAGACATGGAGTTGAGGCATGTGGTAGAGAAGTCTGTGCCAAATGTGACTATAGACAACACTGGCAGTGATGCTACACACTCTTTGGGGATTAGTAAAGAAAGCTACAAACATGCAATGGGGGCACAGGGAAAATCCATCAGTGAGTCACAAGGATACAAGATAGGACATGAACATGGATGCTGAAGTTGCAAATAGGTAGCACTTGTGATGGGAATAACTTTGGCCGAGAAGGGAAAGTATCAAGGGAATTCCAGAGGAATTACTAGTTTGCCTTTTCTAAACCATTATACCCATATCCTGAACAGAGCCCTCTACTGTAAACTCAATATAAGAAACTGTAGTTAATGAAAACCATGACTTTAGAAGCACTATCGGGTACTGATGACCTCTTTCATATGGAAGGGAAAAGGCTAACCAAATAGCAGGACTGCTTTGCTATACTACAGTAATGGACTATAAATACAGAAATAATAAGTGACTGTAGTCATTCTGAGTCACACTGCTCTTATGATTAAGAGGGAGGAGATAGAGGTAGAAGCAAACAAGACCAGTGTTTCAGAAATGCTGTTGCAGAAGAAATGTACTCAAAGAACAAGGCATCTTCAATGGTCAGTGTTTCCAGTTTTTACACACAAGATTAGACAAAGAAGCAACAAACAGAGAATTAACACACTTGGGTGCACTTTTTCCACTCAGGCAACTATAGATTCTGCCAGCGGCTTATCAGGCAAAATTCAGACATCAGCACTGGGTGTCATTCAAGAAACAATAAACGGCATCCTTTGGGAAGCCAAACTCTGCAGTGGAGCACTAGAATCTCAGATTCCATCCTCACCAAACAGATTAACTCCTTCACCTCAGGAACCTGCCAGTGGTCCGCAGCACAACCTCCACTGCTGGCACTTGGAACCGTTCAAATGAAAGGATTCTTGTCATTAAAATAAATTGCAATGGAAGCTGCAGTGATGACAGTGTTAGAGTCTGGATGGACTCGGTTGCCCTTACTGATTCTCCCAACTTGGTGCATGGTTCACGGTACTATTTATAATGCAAAAAAGTCACATAGGCACTGGTATTGCCCGAGTATAGACGCTATGTGAGGAGTCCTTACATAAAGTTACACCAGGTGACAATGTCAGGATTAGTGTAATATTTTTCAGGTACCATAATGAACACATTTCACTAACTTAAGCAACTGAAAATTCAGACAGGTTCAGAGATCACAGATCAAAATAATACATAGTTTTCATAATATGAGAGGCTGATTCTATGTATAATGTGTGAAGAGACATCAAATCCACAAGGAGGGAGAGTAATAATTAATGAGGGCCTACATTACATAAAATGGAGTTTTGATTTAACACAGCCTTGAGAGGGATAAACTTATATAACGTCAACCAGGAAAATACTTAGCAACTTTTATAGTACTATGAATCTTAGAAGTAAATATTAGCTAATGAATCCTCATAACCGTTAAATATTATCCACATTTTATGGAGGCACCGAAAGGGGATGCTAACTCAGGTGTGCCAGGCTCCCAGCTCAATTCTCACGAATTCCATGCTGCACAGAAGCAGGTGAGTCTGATAGGCCCCTGGATAGGCATAGCTGATTACTGTGAAGGTGAGTTTCCTTTTTTTTTTTTTTAAATGTACACAAAACATTAAGCACAATCAATCAATAAGCCCCACATCACCTAGCTAGCTATTCATGCACAAACAAGGTCACCCTCCTTAACCCTCCCGTATTCTCTGATTCATCTACCACAAACATCTGTGGCCACAGAGAGCATAAGCCCTTCCCAGCCTCACAAACTTTTCCAATCACGGGTCTGTGTCTCCTGGTACTGGAGCTATTTGAGCTTATTTGCCTCATGATGTGAATGATGGCGGGGGAACTCCCATGGGCTGGGGGCTACCGACCTGGCCCAGAAGTCATCTTGGCTGCCTGTAATTGTAACCCTGTCCTGTTTGAAGATTTTGCTGCCCGGGTATCTGTGTTCACCCACACACAAGCCCGTGGGTGGGCCCCAATTCAATCAGGATTGGAGTAGGACAATGCTGCCATTCTCACCTCCACAGTCAGCATAAGGGGTTCTTGTAAATCAGGTCTGCCTCTTGAGCATTCGTTAGGCTTCGTGCTCAGTTACTGTATAGCCAAAGCCATGAAATTATCTTTTCCAATTTCTAAAATTAGAGTAAATAGGAAAAAAAATGCACTAACTGGAATTCATGCTGCCACCTGATGACCAGAAAGGGATCTTCTGAAAACAGGACACGTTTAAGGTAATGATGATTCCACCAGTGGATGCAGGGATACAAAAACAAGGAGCATGAAACGCACAACATTTCAGGAGTGACCACTGCCAAATGGTGCATAAGCTGTTACTGAGTGTGAAGATAGAGTCGTAACCGAATAAGGGGCTGCTCCTGCCCTCATTTAAGTCAAGAGCAACTGACTTTACGGCAGCAGGTTTAGACTCAAATGCAGAATTCATTTTTCAGAAATGTTGCAAATACTTACAAATTAAAGTACTGCATCATTCCAACAGTGATGCATCTATAGTTAAAGGTATGGATGGAGGTGAGCAACAAAGGAACACCTGCACAGATGTCGAGTTGATCTTTTCACAAGTCTGGGGAATTCCTCACTTGTTCAAAAACCATCATCTCTCTGTCCAAGGTGCATCTGACTGGAGAATAGGTCATTCTGAGCCAGCCCTGGAAGCTGTGGAGGCACAGCCTTGCATGATCAGTCACAAAGGTGCAGGCTGATGTGTGTTCCAGGAACTGAAGACAGTTCCTTATTGTGGTCCGAGAGCTCCCCTGAATTACCCACACCACACCTGACAAAGTTAGGAATCTGTCTAAGGGAAAGTGGGCCCTGGCTGTCAACGAGTCCAAAGACATGTCTATAAATTGTATCTTCTGTAACTGGAAGTCTCATTCATCCTCCTCAATATCATCCAATGCAGAAGCACCTGCAGAAAAGGGTGGCGAGTTCTGTGGTACTGGAGGAAGCTGGCAGTCTGGAGATCAGAGTCTCAGTAACGAGAGATGCTTGGATACCCAGGAGAAGTTGGGAGGCTGGTTCATCCATTACAGACAGATCCTTAGTGTAGCAGAATTCTTGTGGTACCATGTAGGGGATCAGTACTGATGTGGGAGCCAAGGATGCAGCAGACAAAGCTAATATTGTTGTAATGGGGGGTGTGCAGATGCAGGTACCCACGGTGTCTGGTACTGTTGCATGCTTAGTAGAGCCCTTCAAATCTGCAGATATCCGCTTTATATCCACAGACCATTTTTGTGGATCACAGATCAGATGCGGATACAAATTCTGTATCTATGTAGAGCTCTCGTGTTTATGCTTGCCATCGTTGTCCCTGGTAGAAGGTACTGAGGCCCTGTTGGAGCTGTTAGTTTTGGGTCTTTCTGGCCCTGCCAGTACTGGAGGAGGAGTCATTTGACTCAACAGTACTGAGCCAAGAGGCTGAGGCTTCAGAGACCATAATTATCACAGGGGAGCTGAGCTTTTTCGGTGCTGGCTCCTTACGATGAGTCTACATCAGGGGTCAGCAACCTTTCAGCAGTGGGGTGCCGAGTCTTCATTTATTCACTCTAATTTAAGGTTTCACGTGCCAGTCACACATTTTAACATTTTTAGAAGGTCTCGTTCTATAAGTCTATAATATATAACTAAACTATTGTTGTATGTAAAGTAAATAAGGGGTTTAAAATGTTTAAGAAGCTTCATTTAAAATTAAATTAAAATGCAGAGACCCCCGGACTGGTAGCCAGGACCTGGGCAGTGTAAGTGCCACTGAAAATCAGCTCACGTGCCGCCTTCGGCACACGTGCCATAGGTTGCCTACCCCTGGTCTACATGCTCCTCTTTTTGGAGGTCTTCTCTGAAGCCTCCAAGGTCTTTCCTTTCTTAGGGGAAGCCTCCTCCAAGGTTGAAGAGGTGCTGTATATGTTGAGACAGATCTACAGGGGTCCTCCTGACCTGCCTCAGAAGCTGGTCAAAGGAAGCATTCCATCATCAATAGTCCTGAGTTTCACATTCCTGTTTTTCCTTGCCCTGGATTTGAGGGCCAGGCAGAAGTGGCACTTTTGAGAGACATGGGACTCCCCCAAAGCAACTGACACACTTGGAGTGGCCGTTGCTAACAAGTATAACCTCTAGGCAGGAGAAGGGCAGTGTTTAAAACCTGGTGAGCCAGGCAATGCCTGGCCAGGAAAATAAGGCTCCCTGAGGTGAGAGAGAAACAAAACAATCCTCTTACTACTTACCTCTAACTATAACTATCACTAACAACTTACTGTACTACCTGATCCTAATGAACTATAGAAATGCAGAATAAAAGACAGCTGAGGCACACTCAAGGCAGACACGTTAAGGCTCCATCTCAGGCAGAGGTTGACAAGGAATTGAGGGCAGTTTGCCTCCCGCACTCTTATATAGCCTTGGTGTCCAATATGAGGAGACATAGGGAACATATGCAGGACATACGGACACTAAAGAAAAATCTCCGATCAAGGCCTTAAGAGGTGCATGTGCACCTGAAGTAGGAGCACCCATAGGGACACTACTCAAAGAAGAGGCATATTGCTAAAAACAAAATTATTTCGTTTTAAGAAGGCTGTCTAATTATAGTTTATCACTGGTCACAGACTCCCGAAAGTTGGAACTCCAGTGTCCAAATTCAGTTGGACCTGCAGAATACTGTAGTCCTGGGCCCAGACTATGAGTGGGAAAATTACAGAATTACACTCTAGGATAAGTAAAGGCATGAGGCCTGACACCTGACGGAGTGCATTCAGAGACCAGAAATGGGAGAGAGGTGAGGCTAGCCATATAATGATGACTTTAGTCAAATCAAGCTTTAAAATTCACAACATTCATCGGTTTTGGTATTTACATGGGGAATTAGTAAAAGGCAACTAACACTATATGAGTTAACATGACTATTAACCACTGACTAAAGCTGTGTATGTAAACACAATTCTGTGGCCATGCAAATCAGCACATAATCTGCTTATTCTCTGATTTTGCAGCCTAGTTGCATTCCAGATTTTAATCCTTCATTTAAAGGGGAAAAAATTCTCCTCCCAATGTTTCCAAGGTGTGTTGCAGCTATCTGATAGCATGGACAATGAGGAATCCATGGACAATGAGGAATCCAAGCACCTCTTTCCTCACAAATTGGAAGTGATTTCTGCTTTTGTACAAAGTGGGATGGAGGGGGAGCACACAGAGAAGGGGAGATTTCTCTTTTCCTCAGTACCAAAAGTATTAACTGCATTCCGAATGCCAAATCACAAAGACTTCCCCACTCCTTCTTGGGAGCCAAAAGCCCGTTTCTATTACCTAGCTATTGAAACTTCTAGAATAAGCTATGCATTTTCAGGACAAACATCTCCAGCACACTGAACATGGATAATTCTGGGACAGCATCACATGCATTTTACTTAATATCTAAATAAGTACAAGGAAGAGATTGCTTTTGTATCTCTTCAAATCACTAGAACCTAGTTTGTTTTTAAATATACTTAATTCTGTCAAGAACTTCCGGTCTGCTGTGTGGGAACGTTGCAGAAACTAGGATAAAGTGTTGTAGAATTTAGATCCAGCTTGCTAAGAAGAGGATGAAGCACTGATTGAAATAAGCACTTTGATTGAAGGAAACAAAACCATCAATGCTCCCCTGGTGAAAGTAACAAAAACATGGTTAAAATCCTGGACACTGCACGTTCCAGAAGAAACAACAGCTTTACTTATTTTTTCAGTTCTCTTTATTGGCACTTATTTGGAAAACCAGCATAAATATTTAATAGAGAAGAGACATGTTGACCCACACACAATACAACTACTGTAATTACCTTTCTGTTCATGCATCTTTTAAAAGGGTTGGCAATCAGATATTGAGGCCCATTCATGAAAAATGAGATAAGCAAGATAAAAATCTATAATTTTGCCCTTATCACAGAAGAATGAATGCACAGTAAGTCTTTGGCATATGGCTGAGATTATAAAATAAAGCCATGCTGTATTAAAGCAAGCAAGCAGATGTTATACACAATTTTGTCTGTCTGCCATTGGGAAAGGGAAGCATGAGTCTCAGAACTTTATGAAAACTGATCTGTGGAGTAAGGAAGCTCAGTTGACAGTTGCAATAATTTAGATAAACATGGAGAGTCAACAATAAACCATGTTCACAGTGTTTGAGCTAAGAGTGAGACCACCACATAGATCCCATATCTCCATATTATACAGGAGAAATAAGTCCTTAGTCCTCACTCATCCCAGGTTCTTCACATCTTCTGTTTCCTAACCTTGTATGCTGCTGCCCCGTCAAAGTTCTGCCTCTGTGAAACAGCCATATGACAAGGTAGAGAACTACCACCATATCTTGTTTTAGGAAAGGCTCACTACATTCAGTGCCCACCTTTAGCCCTGCATTACAGTTTTACTGTTTGGGAAGGAAAAGTTTTGCTTCATTATTAAGCTCTTGGAGGCTGGCAGACTCTTGCTTCTGTTTTGGGAGTCTTCTAGGTTTGCTAACATGGTGCTTCTGGACATACTAGCTTCTTTCAAATCCATTATAGGAATTCTCCAACATCTCTAAATTGATCAATTCTACACTTGTGATCAGTAATTTTTTAACTTTATAACATCAGAAATCTCTTTATGCTATGATACTGAGGAAGTGGAGGTCGCTTCTACTGGGTTGCTATTACTATACAGAAGAGATTAAAACATGGTATGTGGTCACGTAGCAGAGTTAAATGTTCATGGATTATCACTTCAGTCTGGACATACTCACTCAGAATACCTCCTTAAGGCTTCCTTTCTCTCCAATTAAACCAATTGTTAAGATTCTACTGCCTCTAATTTTCTTATCTGAAGCATTTAATTTAGGGATTTTAGCATTTCATGCACTGTCCCAACACACTATTAAAGTTCCTTCTGTGGGAAAACAGTGCTAGGAGAATGCCTATCTCTCTAGATAGTCACACAGGGGATAAAAAGGAAGCTGGTGATTTTGGCAGGCAATTTTTTCCATGTTAAGTCTGGATTTAGTCACACCAGCAATTATGATTACAAATAAAACGTAACATCCATTCTGGTTCTTTTCATCCAATCAGAACATAACATTGATTAGCAGCCGAACAAATTAGGACTTAGGCACCATTATATTTTGATACCCACATTTACATTTAAAAAAACAGCAAATGAAATACCCACAGCTTGTGGAGTAAAATTAATATTAATAAACTGATCAGTTGATTAGCTTGATAAAAAATGACAGAATCCAATAAAAGCTATCTGTTACCTAGATCAGCACCATTACAAACTGGTGACAACTGAAAAGATGTAGTTTAAAATGCCTTGTTTCTCCTTGTAGAATAATATATGTATTTGCAATTTATTATGCCAATCAAGAAGATCTATTGTAAGTCAAAACATGTATGCAGATATTCGCATATTAAAGAGAACGTTTGGAGTTTAAACACTAACTGTATTTAGTAAATGTCATACAAATCACTATAAACTTCCTCAAGGAACTATTATGGAAGTTTTCTAGAAATAAAGACATTTCTGGAAGTTCCTATGAGGAACAGGATCAGATAAACTCAGTCACACATTGCAGAACGTTGTCTTGTTGCTCTCCAGCTTGGCTGTTTACCCTCCAGCAGAGGAGTATAAAGTCTCAATTTGTGGGTAATTTAGCTGAAAAATCTATGGGCTTAAATTGAGATCTGGAATTGGAAAGTGAGGCTGGAGAATCTCTGGTGGTGACAACTTCAGCTGGTGAATCACAGGAAGAGCCAGCACTGCTTTGATTGCCATCAAGAGTACCTGAAGTCAGACTGAAAAAAAAGGGGAATGTAACAGGAGGATATGGAAAATACAAGAGCAGCATTTTTGGGGCAATGCGTTAATTTAAATAGGCTTATCATTCAACAACTTTAACATATATATGTGAAAAAACAAGCTTTAAAACACACACTTAACTGTCATTTAAAGTGACCTAACTATAGACTCTAATTTTACCTGATTTCCACTAAATAGGGTTTCATGGGACTAACTGCAGCTTGAATTCCAGGAAGGAATTTTACATTTTAAATGACATTAAACAGGTCATATGGAAAAATAACTGAAATATTGATTGCTTTAAGATATTAGGAACAGGTATATTGCTAATGCAAAGCAGTCTAATTTCCTCAAAGCAATCATCTGCATTTTAATTAACCAAAATGAGGAATTCTAATTCTTACTAAATTTCAGATGTTTAAAATTCTGGTTTTGATTAGCTATTAAAGTCACTTTAAAAGCAAATATTAGTCACCTTCAAACACAGTTTTATATTTCATATAAAAATACAAAAAAGTCTACAATAATTTTGCTCTCCAGACAAACCATAATATTTTGTCAAGTAGTTAATTCATTCAGCTGACTCAAAGAATTGCTTATACATTAGAAATGGTCAGCCAGTGGAACATATAGAAATAAAGAAATGACAAAGTTTGAAATGAATCATTCAGGGAACTCTATCATCATTTTTATCTTCTATTACAGGAATTCTTAGCATGGGTGCCCTGACAACACTACAACTGCCAGCAGACTCAGTGGCAATGGCAACTTATACCTCACAATATGTTGTATTAGTAAGACTCTATTTAACTTGCAATATTGCGGAAATTGCCGTTTCCGCACTATTCGGCTTCTACCGCAATTTTGACAGCTGGAGCTCAGTCCCGGGCAGCCGTCAGGGAGTCCCCTGGTGGCTGACAGCAAAAAATCATGGAAAAGACCTAATGTTCTTTATTATTGTAAATAATATGGTCGATTATTATTTTTCCTCAATTTTCTATGGCTTGTTCACAACGCAGCCACAATTTTTTTGACAATCAGCCCAAAATTCAAGTAGGTGCTTAGGTTAGGTATTAGGAAAAAAGGGCATTAAAACATATCTACTGATTACATGTTTTACAGTATATATCATAGCAAAATTATAACTATGTAGGGTTATTACTATTATTTTCTTCTCTAAAAGAACATTCAAAGCAAAAACCTTCACTCTTTCCTTTAAACCAGATGTTCAGTATAATTTGCTGCATAGTTCATTTTCTCTATCTTAGCACAGTCACAGTTCATATGCCAAGAAATCAGATTAGCATTCACCATACGTAACGAAGAGCAAGAGAGTATAAAAAAGTGACAATTTGCATTAATATGCAAAATTAAAAGGCAAATTATCTTAAAATCTGAAGCTATTTGCTCCAAAATAGCCAATCACTAGGGGTCTAATCTCCATACCTGCTTAACTACCATAAATGCTAAGCATATCAATACGAGAACAGAAGTCACTTATCTGTTTTTGAAGTCCTTAAATTATAGGCACTGGTACCCAAATATCCAATTTGTTTGCAATACTTATCTGGATATGCTGCAAAAATCCAAGGCTTATTATATATAACACTATTTGACTTCAAGCATGCCCACCCATGCCTGATGTCTAGAAAAAGAGACTGAACACACTGGAGCAGTTTCTGATGAAAGTTACAAGGCACAGTGATGCTTACCATGCACCAAGGTCTGTCAGATGTGAAACTTCAGGAGAAAGCATGCTAGTAGTTCCTTGAAAAAATCTCTTTGGCTCATCTTCAGTATCCATTTCACCTTTAACAAAACCATACAATCAGGTTCATATTATGCACTAACCGTTAAAATACAACTCTGTCCTGATTTAGAGGGATCATTAGCATAGCCACTTTAGATAAACTTCTATCTTAGATCTGACGCAGATGAACATAATAGATTGTGACACATTTATACACACTCTTAACATTCAGATGTTTTCCCCCTTCTCTAAAATGCATATTAATTTGAATTTTCCAAATACACCTCAAGAATGGGTGGGATACAAGTGCTTTACTATGCCACAGTAAAGACAGGAGGATCCGGGGAACTACAGGCCAGTCATCCCAGTCCCTGGAAAAATCACGGAGCAGGTCCTCAAGGAATCAATTCTGATGCACTTAGAGGAGAGGAAAGTGATCAGGAACAGTCAGCATGGATTCACCAAGGGCAAGTCATGCCTGACTAATCTAATTGCCTTCTATGATGAGATAACTGGCTCTGGGGATGAGGGGAAAGCGGTGGACATGTTATTCCTTGACTTTAGCAAAGCTTTTGATAGGTCTCCAACAGTATTCTTGCCAGCAAGTTAAAGAAGTATGGAATGGATGAATGGACTATAAGGTGGATAGAAAGCTGGCTAGATCGTCAGGCTCAACGGGTAGTGATCAATGGCTCCATGTCTAGTTGGCAGCCGGTATCAAGTGGAGTGCCCCAAGGGTCGGTCCTGGGGCTGGTTTTGTTCAATATCTTCATTAATGATTTGGAGGATGGCGTGGACTGCACCCTCAGCAAGTCTGCAGATGACACTAAACTGGGAGGAGTGGTAGATATGCTGGAGGGTAGGGATAGGATACAGAGGGACCTAGACAAATTAGAGGATTGGGCCAAAATAAATCTGGTGAGGTTCAACAAGGACAAGTGCCGTCGTAAGTGTAGGACTCTGAAGTATCCCATGCACTGCTACAGACTAGGGACTGAGCAGCTAACCGGCAGTTCTGCAGAGAAGGATCTAGGGGTTACAGTGGGCGAGAAGCTAGATATGAGTCGACAGTGTACCCTTGTTGCCAAGAAGGCTAACGGCATTTTGGGCTGTATAGGTAGGGGCATTGCGAGCAGATCGAGGGACGTGATCGTTCCCCTCTACTCGACATTGGTGAGGCCTCATCTGGAGTACTGTGTCCAGTTTTGGGCCCCACACTACAAGAAGGATGTGGAAAAATTGGAAAGAGTCCAGCGGAGGGCAACAAAAATGATTAGGGGGCTGGAGCACATGACTTATGAGGAGAGGCTGAGGGAACTGGGATTGTTTAGTCTGCAGAAGAGAAGAATGAGGGGAGATTTGATAACTGCTTTCAACTACCTGAAGGGGGGTTCCAAAGAGAATGGATCTAGACTGTTCTCAGTGGTACAAGATGACAGAACAAGGAGTAATGGTCTCAAGTTGCAGTGGGGAAGGTTTAGGTTGGATATTAGGAAAAACTTTTTCACTAGGGGGGTTGTGAAGCACTGGAATGGGTTACCTAGGCAGGTGGAGGAATCTTCTTCCTTAAAGGTTTTTAAGGTCAGGTTTGACAAAGCCCTGGCTGGGATGATTTAGTTGGGGATTGGTCCTGCTTTGAGCAGGGGTTGGACTAGATGACCTCCTGAGGTCCCTTCCAACCCTGATAGTCTGATATTAACCTAAATATAATGAAACACTAACCTCAAAGGATAACATTAGCAAAGAGACACAGACAATGACAATTTGAAATGCCCAGTGGATTAAAACTGTCAACACCATTAACAATTATTAATTTGAATGTTTAAGTACTACAGATACCGATATTAAAATATTTACCTACTTCTTAGTTTCATTAACTGAGTTATCAAGTGCTTTGAAAGTCAGTGAAAAAGCATCCTCCATTCAAATAATTCTTAAGTTATTGTATTGAGATGCTTTCAACACTCCCCAAAGTAATTTGTAAAACTCCCTCAATAACAATAATTTATTTTCGCATTGAAGTCCATTTTGAAATACGTGCAGTTCAAAGGGGCAGGGATAAATGAGAAGGGAAGGTCTCCCAGCAGCAACTTCCAATTGACAGATTCTCTCAGAGAGACAAAGATGCATCTCAAGAGTGTTTCACACACAACCCGGCCCACCACATTCCCTTCCTTCTATGGAACAATACAGCTTGGTTATCAGTACTTTAAACATGACTTAACGAGCCAAAATGTTACTGTTATGGAAGTGAAGGGTGAGAAAGCTTTTAAAAACAGATGCCATACAAGGACTGTTGAAATGGAGGCTAAGAGAAGCAAGTGTAGGGTACAGATTGAGGGACACCTTCCAAAACTTAAACAACTTCTAAATAAAATTACAAGATGATGTGGCTATGCTTTTTCTGGGCATCTGGATGTTGAATTTTGAGGCCTGTAGTGAATCAGAATGCAGAGGTTTGTGTACCTATAACAGGGCTCAAAAGAGAACTAGATAAGTTAATGAAGGATAGATCCATCAATGGCTATTAGCCAGGATGTGCCGGGATGCAAAATCATGCTCTAAAGTTTCCCTAGCCTCTGTTTGCCAGAAGCTGGGAATGGACGACAGGGAGTGGATCACTTGATGATTAACTGTTCTGTTCATTCCCTCTGAAGCACCTGGCATTGGCCACTTTGGGAAGACAGGATACTGGGCTAGATGGACCATTGATCTAACCCAGTATGGCCGTTCTTATGTTCAACCCCTGTATGGTTACCAAGAAAACTGTATGCTTGTGATTTTAACTCTACAGCATCTCTGTGCTTCAATTAGCTGGGACCTTTCTATAAATGAATGGAAGTGTACCAAGAATTCCTTAATTACTTTATATTAGAGAACCCATTTGTGCTTTACCAAATGTGTAATCTTGCATCAGTGGATGGGTAGTAGGACAGAGTGACCACTTTAATTATAGATTTATTGTAGAGTTAATTTTTCAACTATTGTACTTCAGCAGCCCAAACGCCCAGCCATTTCTTTATAGCCTACCTTTTGCTAAAACTCAATGGTTTCCTAGCAAGTATCAGTCCAAAACCAGGACTATCAAGAAAGCTGTATGAACTATTAAAAGTTAACAATTACAAACACATGCTGTACCTTTTCTTTTCATTGGCCCAAGAACACTTGGGCGAATGCAGTGAATAGGACTCTGACTTCTCCTGCTGAAAGAGTATAAATAGTATATTGGTAAATGATAACTGGCATAAATAGCACGGAAAACAACTACAAGTGAGGAACAAGCATATTCAGTGCAAGTTGCTCTGTTTAAGAGCAAACACCAACATAAAGGGAAGTAGGCAATAAGACTGGATAGCCCCAACAAAAAATATTTTAAAAAACAAACACAAGACATGACTGACCCTTAAAAATGTAACCGCAGAATACTATACCAGAAAGCCTGGTTCACATACTGAAGTCTTCAAAAAGCATTCCCAACATTTCCTCTAATACAGTCATCTATATGAGCAAGCAAGTTTCTCTACAATGTACTTTTAGCGCTTGCATCCAACTAAAACCCATGAACACACAAACCTGGTCCGGTTCTCCTACTCCTACTGAAGGTGGGTCCATGAGTAACTCAAAGTAAGCCACCCCTCTAAGTACAAATCTAGCAGGCTGCTGTCCTTTGAGTCTGAAGATTAGTAGCAGGACTAGTTAGATTCACCATCTGTTTGCATTATGTTGCTGGACAAAACACTGAGGGCCAAAATATTTTGTCTTGCACAGACTGGTGAAGACTATGAATGACCCAGGAATTTCAGGACAGAGAGACAGCCCTGGCCACTGGTAAAGTAAAATTAAAAATGCCCAAGGTCCCTGCAGTAACAGTCATTTCTGTCAGCAAAGAAGGTCACTTACAGCAACAGATTTGGCAGTTAAGACCCTTTTCACCTGTACTCAGAACCACACCCGCCACAGCCCACCAGTGACTTTCAGCACCCTGGCCACCCACAAAAGTTATCCTATTTCTGGCAACATTAAATTAAATTGAAGTGTGAGAAAGACAGTAATAAGAAACCTCTCTGACAGGCAACCTGTAACACCATGAGGCCATGATCTCTAATTGGGTCCTATAGATGCTATTATAATTTAAAAACTTAAATGTTTCCTCTTAATACTTTTTGCTAATCTACACAGGCTGATATTGTCCCAGTTTCAAAACCTGAGAATTAATTCATCATCTTTTGACAGAAGTTCATTCTACTCTGTATGTGATTATGTGCTAAACAAAACCTATTGAAAAATCAGGTACAGGCTGCATTGTAACCCAGCTTCCTGATGTCGGGAATATATATTTTGGTACTTTATAAACTCTAGAATTTAAGTTGTATGGATTCACTATGTGAGTTGGAGATCTGAGTCACCAAAAACATAGTTTAGATTTATTATGTTTAAGTTAAGTCCTAATATTTCAGATGCCTCAAGTGAACAATCCGTATTAACAGTATGCAGAGTCAATTTTACAGACTTGTACGTACTTTAAGAATCGTCTTGTTGGACTGGGGCTAGGGCTTGGAGGTAATCCACTGCTACTCACCAAACTTTGCAAAGACGGTGAGAAACATTGCTGAAATCAAAATATATTGCAATATTTAAATATAAACATCATGCTTCTTTCTTACTGCAGCAAACTAATCCAAATTCTCAACATACAGAGAACTAGAGGGACTTGAGGAACACAACTAGGGCCTTAATAAGAGAATTTTACCATATTAAAACAAGCATGTCATCATTCTTCTAAAATGCCTACCCGATCTATTTGACTGGGAAAGTATCACTTTTGGTTAAGTCTTGAAGAAAGTTCTAGAACAATTTAGACTGATTTCTCATGTACATACAGAGTGCATGCAAGTTGATAGTACACCTCTACCTCGAGACAACGCTGTTCTCAGGAGCCAAAAAATCTTACTGCGTCATAGGTGAAACCGCGTTATATCGAACTTGCTTTGATCCACGGAGTGCGCAGCTCCCCCCCGGAGCACTGCTTTACCGCGTTATATCCGAATTCGTGTTATATCAGGGTAGATGTGTATTATATTGATCAGAATATGTATGTATCTCTTTACCTTGGAACAAACCAACTGAGTTAGCTCCTAAAAAAATCCCACTTTCCCCCAAAGAAAGGCAGACAAAGAATATGGCTTTTATTTATCACCAATGTACCAACAATTTATCAATAAATATACCTACTGGATATTGACATTTATGAGATATTCTGTAGATAAATTCATGGGTTGTACAGCTATTAGCTTGCCTTTTTAATATTTTAGTTCCCTATCTGCAGTGAATGCCCATGCAGAAGTCAGGGATATGGGAAGTTTCATCCCTTGCTGATGTTAGTGATAAACAAAAATCTAACTATCGGTACTCATGAAGGAAGACCTCTATCACTTCATTTTTCTTACCTTCCCTATTCCTCTGGTGGGTGAAGGAGCTGGAGAAACTGGGACAAAGTCTATTTGCTTGGGAGAGGATGATTTCTCAAAATCACTGTCACTCTATAAGTATAACAGATCATGTAATTACAGCCAATTGCTTTAATGCAATATTTCATGGGCCAGGCTATACAATATTATTCAAAGCATTGCTTTGCTGTGGAATGGAATCACATGATGCAAGTCACCCTCACAAATGGCTACATGTAAGAATTTGTTACTATGACTACCTAGGAGACAAATTTCATACTTTTGAGGAAACAAAATAATGTTAAACATTATGTCCTAATATTAAAGTATCTATAAAACAGAAAGATATAGACATGACTAGAACTACCTTTTGACACATCAGGAAAAACTATGTCTCAATAGCTGTAGTGACAGCCATGTGTCATTGAGCTACTGGTGATTTCATACCTTATTAGTACAAAACTTGTTGTAAGGCAGCAATAAAAAGCGTATTACTAGACAGAAACAATTTGATGTTAAACAGCAAGCCTAATCGGTTTGATTTTCCTCTAAAAGAAATGTAAGATACTATGGGCAACAAAATGCAGCAATATGAGATGTTAGAACACTGCAGATAGAAACGCAAATCGAAAGCATAAACACATTACCAGACTCAAGCTTTCCTCCCAGGACTGGCTGATCTGCATTGCTGTTTGCACTTCCCTATAAAGAAGAACAAAAATGCATCGTCACTGGCCCAGAGACACAGAGTTTAGGTATTCTCATTTGCATACTAACACTCACCGTTCATGTACTGTTTCTCTGTTCATCAAATCCATTCCTTCTTCCTGAAAAATAATAATAGAACACAGACACAGTTAAGAGTTGGTTTATAGAGCTTTCTTTTGCTAAAATGAGACAGACAAACTCTTCCATCCAAATTGTGACCTGAAGAGGGAGTCTCACCTCATTCCATACACCATTAGCATACCCAGTGAGTGTGCAACTTGTGCAGAACAGAGCATTTTACTGATGGTTAGTGAATTGTTCCACATGATGGAATTTTTAATTGTTTCTTCTAAAAAACTAAGAAATTCTACAAAAAAAAAAACTTGTTAAAATGTATTAAGATAGCAAAACATGGCTTTTTTTTTTTAGGAAAAATAAATTGCACGCACAAACTTAATTCACTCCCTGTATGTATACATTACAATACTGTTTTTAAATACACAAGCATGTACCATTCCTCAGAACTCATTCAATGTATAGACTGGACGGTGTGCAGTGTAGGGTGACCAGATGTCCTGATTTCACAGGGACAGTCCTGATTTTTGGGTCTCTCTCTTATATAGGCTCCTATTACCCCCCCCCACCCCGTCCCGATTTTTCACATTTGCTGTCTGGTCACCCTAGTGCAGTGAAACATGGTAGGGATCCACTTATTGAACAGAGGAGGAATAAATATAGGTTAGATGATTCATCCACTGCTCGCTGGCATCCTAGGCATTAAATGATGCAGTCTATGTAATTGAAGACTATTAAGAAGTTTTTTTTTTAGGCACAAACGGACACTAAGTGCCTAACACCCATTAATGCCTTTGTCAATCTCCTCCTATAGTAACACATGTTTTCAAGGAGTGCAGCTTTAACTCTGACATATCCTGCTTTAACTTTAACCTATTTTTAATGGAGTATTTATGTGGAATAATTACTATGACTATGCAACAATATAGGCCTCAAATTCCAAAAAAAATCGGAAAGCTAGCAAACAGTTACTATACTACCTTCTAGCTAGATGTTTTAATAAAAATACAGTGTCAAATATGAAGTAACATATATTGTGCCTTCCCTGCACCTCCCTTCCAACCCATTTGTGTGTACATATTAACATTAGTCCTTTCCTATATTAAGAATAAAAGGAACTTTCCGTCTGACTTCTTGTCCTTGTTAAAGCTGGTAAATGAATAAATTACACAATCAAAACAAAACAGGCAGTGCATTTCTTCAGGATTACTATGGGTCTCAAGTGTTTGAGGCGGCAGGAAGCTGGAGACCAAGTACCTTCAACCACTTACAACATGTACCCTGGAAATATAACACCTGGAGAGTTAAATTGCTTTTACAAAATGAGAAAAATAAAACTCACAAGATTTACAAGCATTTGGAAATCACGTGTTTTCCAAAGTGAGACTTTAAAAGGCAGGCTATATATGGAACAGCTTTAACTAAACATTTATTTTAACAGCTTCAATCCCTATAATAGAGGTTCTATTATTAAAGGCTTCCTTCTAGGAATTTACATTTTATGATTCTTCCTCTTCTTCCAAAAGAAAACCAAGATAACTGTTTTTTGTATTAAATCTAACTGTACTTTGAAACAGGCTTGTATTCAAAACAGAAGTGCATTCTTACTTCACCATTTTAATGAACTTACTGCATTAATAGATTTGGGCAAGGTATAGTAACTAGGGTTGGGGTTTTTTTGTTTGTTTTTTTAAACAAAAGTGGACAACTCAGCACCACCAATGTTTCACAAGAAGGAAGATTAGGAAAGTGTGAAGGTGTGGGACTGTATACCATTATCCTGATATCCCTCAACTCCACATGAGCTTGTCAGCTTTGAAAGTCTCCAAGCTTAACATGCAGCAATCAGCAGCAGCCTTCTTACCTTGATGGACGCTGCACCCAACTGCTTCAGTGCTGAACATAGGTATATCTCCTGTCAGTTTCTCTGACCAATTAAATACAGCATGCCATGCTGTACTACACTAAACTTTTAGGTTTGCCCGATCACGGAGACTGAGATTTGAACACCACAGACTCCACTGAATATCATTTTATGGTTATGCACAATTCAATTGGGAGGAAGGCAGGCAGTCTATTTGAGCCCAGAAAAATGCCACTGACTAAGTTCTAGATTGCAAATGGGGCTGCAAGAGATAGGGACCACCAGCTTTCTATGTGGGGAGAAAGATGTCTGATGGCTAACCACTTTTATAAACGGGACAAAATCCTGGTTTCAGTATAATATGTTAGGACACATTCTATATTTTCTGTAAACATTTGTATCTCTCGAAACTGATTCAACCTGTGACTATTAAATGTACCTTGAAGTGACAGATTTTTGCTGAACACTCTTTACAGATCAACTGTTACTTCTGAGTGAAGTCATCAATGATCATGAGTAGGATACACCAGCTTGTGTAATGCCAATAAAGCAAGCTTTCTATGTCTTGTTATTTACAAAACAGAACTAGAATAATCTCTTACCTGTTTGATTTGATGAAGGCGGCTGCTAGGAATACGTACAGGAGATGATGGAATCAACTGGAAAACAAACACCATATAGCTGAAACATTTTTAAAAACTGCAAAATCAGGAAGGTTAGACACTACCTTTTCTCTAATATGTTATTTCATTCTCAAAAAGATAACAAATAGCCACTTCAATATCACCAAAATAGCATCTAACACACTTTGCATATGTTAAATGCAATACATTTTGCATACAATTATAAATGTATATTAGTTTTATAAGTGAGAGCACTAGACTATTTCATTATGAAATTGCTCTGTATGCTTAGAAATAACTCCTAATTATTAAAACAACAAGGAGTCTGGTGGCACCTTAAAGACTAACAGATTTATTTGGGCATAAGCTTTCGTGAGTAAAAACCTCACTTCTTCGGATGCATAGAGTGAAAGTTACAGATGCAGGCATTATATACTGACACATGGAGAGCAGGGAGTTACTTCGCAAGTGGAGAACCAGTGTTGACAGGGCCAATTCAATCAGGGTGGATGTAGTCCACTCCCAATAACAGATGAGGAGGTGTCAATTCCAGGAGAGGAAAAGCTGCTTCTGTAATGAGCCAGCCACTCCCAATCCCTATTCAAGCCCAGATTAATGGTGTTGAATTTGCAAATGAATTTTAGTTCTGCTGTTTCTCTTTGAAGTCTGTTTCTGAAGTTTTTTTGTTCAATGACAGTGACTTTTAAATCTGTAATAGAATGACCAGGGAGATTGAAGTGTTCACTTACTGGCTTGTGTATGTTACCATTCCTGATGTCCGATTTGTGTCCATTTATTCTTTTGCGGAGGGACTGTCCGGTTTGGCCAATGTACATGGCAGAGGGGCATTGCTGGCACATGATGGCATATATGACATTAGTGGATGTGCAGGTGAATGAGCCCCTGATGGTGTGGCTGATGTGGTTGGGTCCTCTGATGCTGTTACCAGAGTAGATATGGGGACAGAGTAGGCAACGAGGTTTGCTACAGGGATAGGTTCCTGGGTTGGTGTTTCTGTGGTGTGGTGTGTAGTTGCTGGTGAGTATTTGCTTCAGGTTGGGGGGTTGTCTGTAAGCGAGGACTGGCCTGCCTCCCAAGGTCTGTGAGAGTGAGGGATCATTTTCCAGGATAGGTTGTAGATCCTAATTATTGTGTGCCAACTTCCATCCCACTTCAGTCTCACACTACTAAATACGCTCACCTTCCATGAACTGTATTGGCAATACTGGCCACCCATCGCGGTTGCAACAGCACAATAGGTAAGGAAGCATAAGCACTTCCATCTTAAAGCTGTTGTAAGTTGCTCCTGATGCTAAAAATAAAAATTTATTGAGCAGAAGATTTCCAGGGCTGGTCTCTGCCTGCAGGTTAATATTTTTGACATAACAGAGAGATTCAGCCATTAAAGTGTAAGGAGAGTGAAAACATTTCTCAAGCTCTTCTGCCCTCAACAGCTCTACAGCTTAAAATGACAGAAAGTTAAAATAGGACAGTGAAATGGCCTCACTGAGTAGGAGTGAATTTGAGCATGCTGTTCAAGCATCTTCTCCCTTGCTGTTGCATAGAACAAATAAAAAAACAAAACCCATAAAATGATATCTATTAACAAGGAAAAATCTGAAGGCTCAAATACAAAGCCAATCTGGCAGACGCCCCTGGGACTCTAACTAGATTCTTTAGTTTTATACTTAACTTGACTGCTAGTTTGATAAAAATGATAATTTATGAACTCCTAGGCATTGAACCAACAACTTACTGTAGTTCATCAAAGAAAGCAAAACTTTCATAATGATTCTCAGCATAGACCATTCTCAAGTTGTAGGACAGGTCTTATTAAAACTTTTTAGTGGAATTTCTTAATACACCACTACATACTACAATTAGTTACAAGCAAATTTATTTTGAATCAATGATTGAGTCCTTCTCTTTCCCTTACCATTAACACATTTGAGTAATTTATGGTGCTCATGACTATCAGGGACCAGAAGCCTTAGGCATGAATCACACAGTTCTGCTAATGACCTATTTCTCTTGAACAAAGATCAATCTTGCCAAGTTGTGGCTTTGTAATGAGGATGAGCGTTAAAGAATGAGGCCTTCACCCCTGTAAGTATCTGTCATTCTTTCAGACTGCATGGAATCTGCCAGGTGAAAAGTAAAGGGAATCACAGAGCATAAATGACACGGACTTTCTAGTCATTAAACGTCACCCTGCAGATGATGGGCTTCCTCAGTTTTACATAAAACATGCCTTAAGTTTTCTACAAGTCCAAAGGCTGCGGATCAGCATTCAATCACCAGCCAGCTGTATCTTACTTAAATTAGTGCCATGGAGAATGCAAATTGATTCCCCTAGAAAGACAAGGTAAGCGAGAACATCAAGGAGTCTGGTGGCACCTTAAAGACTAAAAGATTTATTTGGGCATAAGCTTTCGTGGGTAAAAACCTCACTTCTTCAGATGTTTTTACCCACGAAAGCTTATGCCCAAATAAATCTGTTAGTCTTTAAGATGCCACCAGACTCCTTGATGTTTTTGTAGATACAGACTAACACGGCTACCCCCTGATACTTGAAGGTAAGTGAGGTAATATCTTTTATTAGATCAACTTCTGTTGGTCAGAGAGACAAGCTTTTGAGCCAGACACAGCTCTTCTTCAGAGATCCGCCTATTTTTTTTTTAGAGGTAGAAAAGTCACACAGATACTAGAACTTTTATGGTTTGCTTTATAAACTTGGACTGCCTACACTCAATCCAAGCAGCATGCGCTACTTGCTTGGGGAATGAGCATATTTAAGAGGTGGTCTCTCAGGACAATAAGCTGAATACAAGACCAACAAAACAGCCTGCTTACAACTAGTCCTGGAAGCAGGACTCAATCAACAAAGAACTAAAGGAAGGTAGCGTAATAAATGCCAATAAACATTTCCACAAAAGTATTAATGGTAATCTGGGTTACCACTTGCAACTCAAAGCTCCTGGCTGGTGAAAGACGCGAAATCCTGCTACTCACCTAGAACTTAAAACCACTGCTCAGTGCAACTGACTTTACAAATTATTGCCCAGCATCTAATTTTCATTTTCAAGTTAGCTGGTCACAGAAAACAGTTTCCAATTTCAACTGTCAACTCAGCACTCTGAACCACTGACTCTCAATCACATTTTAGTCCAGAGAACAGACCAGTGAGTCATGAGGAAACTCCAAGGTGAGGGCTCCAGAGGTGGAGGAACCAGTTTTCCATTATAATCCTTTGGGCTGAGTTTGAGAGGAATTAATGGATTCATGTCAGGGTGTCCTATTCACCCTGTGACCTTTTGATGTTCAGACAGCAATAGTATCAAATGTTAATGCTGAATTCAAGCATTGGGTAAACATCTTGGTCTTCTCTTTTCCGATGTATAGTGCTGGCTTACTCGTTTTATACATTGGCACTTAGAATTTATTTGGTTTGTTTTAAGAAAAAATTATTGAAAGAGATTAATAATAAATAAGAGTTCCTCTTGGACTTCAATACTACTGGATTTTCAAATAGCTACAACTGTGAAAGATTTTGTTCCATCTGCAGAGAGCCGCAAGACAACAGCTCATCTATCAGACTTGGACCTGGATAAGTGAAATATATTTTTGTGACCTCTCAACTTGAAACTCCTACGCAGAAATGTAGCTACTTGCCCTTAAAAAGTTCCAGCTGGTACAGAATACAAAAGTCCACCTGCTGAGCAACACAGGATGCCACAAGCATATCGGTTCAGTGCTCTATTTCACTGTCTCCCTACTGACCACTCCAGACTGAATTAAGAACTTGCAATTTATTATTTACAGTTAGAAACTATGAACAAACTCTGGTCCTAATAATCTGAACGAGCCCACTGAACATAACTCAGGGCTGTCGATGTAGTCATGGTTAGTATCTGGGAACTGCAGCCCAATGCCTGGTCTAAGAGTGTGTTTCACCCCAAGAGAGACGATGGCTTGTGGTCTGAGAGCTGGAGGTGGGTGCATGCAAAGAGGTCAGAGTGAGTTGCAGCTGCGTCACCCTAATTACACTGACATAATGCACTATGCTTCCCGGGGAGATGGAGTTATTATGTTGGTGTAGTAGGGCACTTATATCGGTGGGTGCAAGGCTGTAGTGTAGACACTGACATACTTAGGTCAAGCTGCCTTACGTTGAACTAACTCTGTAGTGTAGGCCAGGCCTAAGACGATGTCTACACAAGAAAAAAGCTGGGAATAGCTATTCTGCACTGGTTTCTTAGGGCAGTAGCACGTCTGGTGAAGACGCTCTATGCCGATAGGAGAGCACTCTCCCGTCAGCATAATTACTCCACCTCTGCAAGAGGCGGAAGTTATGTCGGCAGGAGAGCATATCCTGCTGACATAGCGCCAGTGTGGACTGTGCTTAGGTTGCTGTAACTTGCATTATTCAGGGGGGTGTCTTTTTCACACCCCGAGCGATGTAAATTACATTGATTCAAACGGTAGTGTAGACCTGCCCTTAGTACAAAATAAGAGCGTCGACATGGGAAAATGGTGTAGAATAGCTGTTGTGCTCTAAATTCACACCTTAGCTAATTCCCTGAATAGACAAGTCCTAAAGTGAACAAGGAGTTGCTTTAGGGTTCCCAACTCAATCTTTTAAGTAAGATGAAACACTTTAAGATATCAGTTACTGACAAAAGGCAGGTTGAGGGGAAGGGCGAAGGAAAGAGGAAACTTTAGCGAATGGGATTTATAGATTTTAGATGCCTTTTAAACTAATATATTTAAAATAAGGGGTAATATTAAAGATATATCTCCACTGACACAAATTAAACACTGGTAGTACGGACTTTTTGTCTTCTGATGAGCAGAATCAGCTGTGCATTACTGACAGCTAGTGACTTGCCCTAACATTAAAAAGGCCCAGTTAGTGGATCTGAATGGGGCTTGGAAAGACAGCATAGAATGTCATACTGTACATTCAAGTGTGCTCCACCATCAACTACAGAGACTGCATACATCTTAGCCAACTACCACAATTTCTGAGCTAGATTCCACCCAATTCCTACTGTGCCTGACCAGACTAGTAGAGCAGAATGAATGGGGGTGAGGCACTCCTAGTGTATGGTACTCTGAAGGTGTAAGGAAGGATGTAAGATCCCCAGCAATACCAGATGTGCATGACTGGAGAGAGGACTCTTCAGCTGAATTGGTGACCTGCTTTAGACCTCTTCTCTGGTCATGAAGTTGGGCTATTGGCCTTAATAAGGACTACCCTTTTCCTGCAAGGCCACTCTGCTCCCAGCCAGAGAAATGGGCTCTCAATCCAAAAAACAATTACGCGTTTCCTCGCCTTTAGCAGTTCTTTCTGGCAACTTGCATATACTCTCAATTATCATCTCTCCCTTTCCTGGGAAATATCCGTCTCTTACTAAGTAAGCAGATACCTCATTCTCTGGAATATTTTTACTGCTGCTGTTGGTATGGCGGTCCATTACTAACAGTTACTTTTCTTCGCGCCCCAACCTTATTTATATTGCCTGCTTCATCTTCATGTTTTGGGTCACTTGAGAGATCACCAATACCCTTTTCTAAACCATTGTAGATCTTATTTAAAAAAAAGTAACAAAATCAAAAAGGTAACTTCTATGAAGTACATGAAAGATCTTTAGTTCAGTTAATCTTCAGGAGAGATTAGGGAACTAGACCACCCCACTTGCTCCTCTTTGGCTTTGTATCCAGGTCAACTGAAAAAGAACCTTAGTGTTTCAAAACTGTTTTTCTTAAAGGGCTACTGCCCTCTTTGTAAGTGCTGACTCTTGCTGACCACTGTTTAAGTGAATCTCTTCAATACCAAAGGAAACCCAAGTGAACTGCTGGAAAGGAAAGCAATTTATTTTGGTCTGAAAGCAAGAATAGAAATTTAAGCCTAAAATTTAACTTCAAACAAATGCCCAAATAGAAGGATTTCTGACTAAATGTTTCCTCAACCATAATTACAGTGTTACTGGCACTATATCATGTTTTGTTTCTTAAGCAGCAAGCACATGGCTTTTATGTTGTGCTCATCTGTTGAGGCCTTTAAATAAAGGATCTCAAAACTACTACAAAAACAAATGCCCTTCAAACCAGTTGTTTGGCCTAGTTTTGAAATGGAATTTTAGCTTTTTGGAGGGTGAAGAGGCTGTATGGAAGGGATGGACAGGAATTAAAAGTTATCTCCACTTAAAGTAACCCAAATAGCAATCAATCAATCATCAAGTTAGCATATGTCTAAGCATCTTGTATACTGTATGTAAGAAAAAGATAAACTGACATTAACACAAGATACTCCATCCATCCAGTACATTAGTTGTGCATTGTATGCAATCGACATGTTACTGCACTTATGCCAGTTTCTTAAAGTTAGAAAACATTTTAAGAGAAATGTAACAGTTTTCGGTTAAATTTTATATTTTTTTAAATCTACGCAAAAATTCCACTTGGTTAAAAAAAATGAGAACTGTTTTTCCGCCCCATGTCCCCCAGAAATGTATCAATTTATGTATCTGTGGTTCTTTCAATATGGTCAAGAAATCCTTTGAAAATATGCCTGCACTGACTCCAAATTACTACTGGATCAGTCCAGACTACCTTTTGACCATAACTCAGACTATAATGATTTACTTAAAAGAAACAATATTTTAAAATAGAAGTTGCATCTTCTTTGGGTTCATAAATAAGTACTGTGCTAAATTTTGAGGCAGACATTTACTAACAAAGTCATTTAAGTTTACGAAATTGTTATAGTGGAAATTTTTTAATTAAGGTTGGATGGTTTTCTAAGATATATACTCTAGTTCAAACAGGCATTAATTCAGTGAAGTCCTATGGCCTATGTTTTACCGGAGGTCAGCTAAATGATCATAACAGTCTTTTCCGGCTTATAATTTACGATGCAATATAAATGTAAAATCAGTGGATTTATTTAAAAACAAACATTCAAAGCAGAGATTATTGAGACCTAGAAATAACTGACTGGTACTTCTGAATATACCAATTCTCTTTCCAAATTGGTCTTCTTATCCAATTTTATATCATCTGCTTAAATAAGTTATGAACTAGGTTGTCTTCAGAATGACACAAATATGTGTTCTAAAGCCAGATAATCTTTAAAAAGAATTTCACCACAGCTGCAAAATACACCTCTACCTCGATATAACACGACTCGATATAACACGAATTCGGATATAACACGGTAAAGCAGCACTCTAGGGGGATGGGGCTGCGCGCTCCAGTGGATCAAAGCAAGTTCAATATAACGCGGTTTCACCTATAATGTGGTAAGATTTTTTGGCTCCTGAGGACAGTGTTATATCGAGGTAGAAGGGTATGTAGTGTTAATATTCAATTTACACCCTTCTCTTTAATCCTGTTTAGACCCAAATAACAAGTGGGCAACATGTTTGCGCTAAGCATTTTCTTACCAGACTATGACGATTCATCACTGTTGTACTGTTTCTGCGGGTTCGCAAAATGTTGGCCTGGAACACCTGTGAATTATCACTGTGAAAAGAAACACTTGTCAAATTCAAGAGCCATTTCCCTCTCCTTCACCTCCTAAAAAAAGCCTCAATATAAGCTATGTAAGTGTGTGCTTTCATCCTCTCTTAACCCAAAGTCAAAAACTCAAGTCTCTCTCCCCAAAACAAGTTCCAAGTACCCCATTTAATGACATTAATCATGCTGAGTCCTCACTAGAGTGGCTGCAAACTTTTTATGGAGATGTGTCTTCTATGGAAATGTATGATTTTAGAGTGTAGCTCTCTATACGCAGTCCTTAGCACCAAACACAAATCATTCACTAGAATTTGAGAGTACGCATAATCAATAGATGGACTGATGCAAGCCTCAATACTAGTGGTATCAAAGACAAATCACACTGCAGGTCAGAAGTTTGTTTCTGGGAGCACCTTATAAGTTACAACCCCTCTTCACCAAGGTGCTGATACAGTACTCAAAATGTTAAATTAAGCACTCAGTATATCCATTTAGAAAGTCCTAATTATTTTTTGAAGTGGTACCTTGGTAAAGATGAAGAGGAGGTTACTTATCTGTAACTGGACATTCTTCGATATGTGTGGTCCCCATCTGTATTTCAGTGTGGGTTGTGTGCGCGTACCATGTGCCCAGAGCCGGACAATCTGAAAGTAGTGTCCACTGGTCCACGAACGCGCCCTGGATCACCTCATGCCTCTGACCAAGGGGATAAAGAGAGGGGGAACTCTCCAGTTCCTTCCCTATCATGAATCATAGGCAATCCAAAGCAGAGGAGGGCGAGTAGTGGAATACAGATAGGGACCACATATCTCAAAGAACATGTAAGAAACCTCTTCTTCTTCAAGTGATGGTCCCTATTGTTTTCCACTGTGGGTGATTAACAAGCTGTAATAAGAAGGAGAAGGGTGCAAGGATGTAGACCACGGGTTCTCAAACTTTTTTTCACTGGGCCCCCACTTTGAAAATATTTCAGACAAAGGCACTGAAGCCTTTCAAAAAGCGTAAAGTAGGGTGACCATATTTCAAGTTCCCAAATAGAGGACACTGCTGGAGGGAGGCGGAACTGGAGGGGGGGAGGTACAGCAATACCATACTCTGCCATCCTTCCTTCTACGCTGCTGCTGGGGTGGGACTGCCTTTGGAGCTGGGCACCCGGCCAGCAGTCGCCACTCTCTGGCCTCCCAGCTCTGAAGGCAGCGCCTCCGCCAGCAGCTGTGCAGAAGTAAAGGTGACAACACCATACCATCTAGTGACCCCTCCACAATAGCCTGGAGACCCCTTTTTGGGTCAGGACCCCCAGTTTGAGAAACACCGATGTAGACATTGGGGCTGAGCAAAGGAGCCATCAGCAGAAGAGTCCTGGACTAAGGCCCAGTATGTCTCAAAGGTGTGAACGGAGCCCTACCTGGCTGCTTTACAAGAAGGGATACCTCCTGAAGCAATGCCATAGTTGCTGCTTGTGCTCTCATGGAATGAGCTCTTATTCCATGGGGAGCAGGGAAGGTTTGATAGTTGATAACAGTAGAATGTAGACAGAGATCCATTTGGAGATCCTCTGAGTGGAGATTGCTTGTCCCAATTCTTTCTGTTATAGTGATGAATAGTCTCTGGGACTTCCTGATTGGGCTTGTTTTGTGTAGGTAAACGGCCAAGGCCCACTAGACATCAAGGGCATGGAGTCTCTGTTCTTCTAAGGAAGCATGCAGTTTAGGGAAGAATACAGGTACGTGGATTGATAGGTTCAATGAAATTCAGAAACAATTCTGGGCTGAATGTGGGGTATAAACATAACAAAACCTTATCATTATGGAACACAGTGTCAACAGGAGCCACCATCATCATTCCAAGCTCATCAATCCTTTTGGCTGAGGTGATGGCTACAAGGAATGCAACCTTCATGGAGAGAAGGGACATGGAGCAGGAAGATAGGGGCTCAAAAGTGTGGCCTTGTGAGTCCTGAGCGAACAAGATTCAAGTCCCACTGAGGAATAGGCTTATGAACAGGTGAAAAGGTTCTGATTAGGCCTTTCCAAAATCTGGTGGTCAGAGGGTGAGTGAGGACAGAGTAACCATGCGAAGGAAGATGATATACATTAATCACTGCCAGGAGGACTCAGAAGGAGCTAATGGATAGGTCTGATGCCTTTAGAGAAAGCATACAGACTAAAATGAGAGGAATATCTGCATTTTCTGGAAGAATGTTCTTTTGATGTGCCCAAGAAGGAAAACATTTCCACTAAGGCCAGGTCTACACTACAGACCTATATCGGTATAACCATATCGCTCAGGAGTGTGAAAAATTCACACCACAATTATGTAGTTATACTGACCTAACCCCCCGTGTAGACAGCACTATATTGACAAGAGAGCTTCTCCCACCGACATAATCTACCTCCCCAAGAGGCAGTAGCAAACTACGTTGAGGGGAGAAGCTCTCCAGTTGGCATAGGAGCATCTTCATTAAAGTGTTGTAGTGCTGTATGTGAAGACAAGCCCTTAGCCAGGTAAAACCACCTAGTGGACTCCTTCCTACTGTTAGAAAGTATGTCTCATACGGCTGTGCAACATGAGCATTCTAAGGAGGATCATGCAAAAACCAAGCCCTGAGGTAAAGTGAACATGGATTGGTGTGTTTGATCTTGCCATTTCTCTGGGTCAGTAGCTCGGGAAATGTTGGGAGATGATCAGTGCTCAGGATGACATGCACAGGAGATTCAGGACACTAAACTGTCTGAGCCAATAGGGGGAGATCAGGATAAACCATGCCTTGTCCTGATGGTAGGCATGGTAGTGGAGGGAATGCGTAGTTCAGGTGATCTGACCAAGGAAAAAGTATAGTGTTGCCTTGAGAGTGGTGACTTAGGGCTCGTCTGGAACAGTATTTGATGCATTTTCTGTTTGTTATGAAGGTGAACAGATCCCTGGATCGGATGCCCCATAGATCAAAGACATTGTGCAGTACTGAGTTGTGGAGTTCCCACTCATGGTCGACTGCAAAATGTCTGCTGAGAAAGTGTGCGAGCATATTTCATTTTCATGGGGTACCAGCAACTCCAAGCTAAACATGGAGTTTTGTCCCAAGCTGGTGTAAGTCTTTTGGGAGATGGAGGATATATAGGGTAAGGAAACAAAGTCTCCTTGGATGGATCAGTCTCCTGATAAGGAGAAAGCTGAGTTCTGTTCCAGAGGTGGTACCATCAGTGCTACTGAAGGAAAGCTGTACCTCAGGGAAGGAGAGGGTGATAAACTTCTCCGAGTGGTCGACTCCCCCGGTGGTGTTATGACATCTCTGGAAAGAAACGGACCCAATGGAGGGGATTCCAGATCCGGGGGAGCGAAGATGTTCTGTGGAGCAGCATGGGACCCAGGTCTCTCCAGTGTGAGAGGAGTTGTCTCTGCCCAGATCATTGTAGCTTGAGAGGGTGCTATCAAAGATGGCGCCATTGGTAGGCAGTGAGTGGTCTTCATCAGTGCCAACGGATCCCGAGGTTTGGGAGGTGCCAAGAATGACGGTACCTACAGATCCCATTTTGGTACTGATAGAGCCCAATATTTATGGGCTTTCTTGTCAAGCCTCTGGGACTTAGCATGTCCTAAGTCCTCTTGGGATGAGGTGCCAGGCTTGCTCGGAGTTGACTCCAACTTCTTCTAAATGGATTTTGAGGAAGACTTAATCTCATGCATATGAGAGTCCCTCCTGGGTTCCTGAGAAGATCTCGCCAGGGGTTCTGTAGAAGTAGATTATCTGGCACCAGTGTTGGAGGCTCACTCCTTGCCAAGTCAGGGCAATGCGTGTGTGTGGGGGTGTGGGTGGGTCCCAGCCTCAGGCCTTTTTCCATGAGGTGTTTTTGAATGGAGAGTTCCTGCCCTTCTCAAATATGGCTGGGGAATGATTGGCAGATACTGCACCTCACTGTGATGTGTGCTTCCCCGGGGCAGTACACAGTGCTGGTGGTCATCATTGACTGAGAAGGATCGTGGGCAGGAAGTGCAGAGTTTGAAGCCAGAGTCCTGGGCATAGTCTAGTACCAGCATGGGGCAGGGGGATGTGACCGGAGGGAGTGTTCCCCCAACAATTAATCGAGCACAAAAACTATGAAAACACTAAAACTATAAACTGTACAAGATGCTAAAAACTATTTACAAATCTAAATCTTATCTTAAGGGATGAAGCCGAAGCTAAGGACACAGAGAAGTTCCAATATGGACCATGCAGCAGTGAGAAGGAACTGGAGAGGCAGTCAGTCTGCCTCGCCTTTTATCACCTTGGTCAGAGTCATGAGGTGAGCCAGGGCACATGCACAGACCAACAGACATGACTTTCAAATTCTCCAGCTCCGGGTGCATGGAACACATGCATAACCCACAGTGGAATACAATAGGGACCATCACTCGAAGAAAGGGCAGATTCATTTAAGATTAGTGGACTAGATTACTTCATGCAAAGTGCTCTATTTTTAGTATACTCTAGTAGCAAGTTTTTTTTGCCATTCCCTACATTCCTGATCACCAAAACTTTGCACTTTATGAATAAGCAGACTGTAGGAAATGAACAAATGTTTACAGTAATTAATACTATAGTTAAAGCCCAGTCCTGCAATCTGGTCAACATGCTCACAAACAGCCCCATTGACTTCTGAATGTGTCAACCTGATTGTGACATTTGTATCGAAGTGCAAAAAGTCACCCACTTTATATTTTGCTATCTTAACTCATTTCTGATCTCAAACGGAAGCTTTTTGTTTTTAAAAATACAAGCTGGACAGTGGCATTAGCTTGTTCTCCAAGGTGGGAACTGAGCTCTAGTTAAGTAAAGAAATTTTCAGAAGCTGAAACTCTCACAGTTCAAAATGCTTGTTGTATCTGTTAGACAAAAAGAACTTTAGAATATTTTTAGTTTGTTCAGTCATACGATCAGGTGTCCTTTAAAAAATCGTCAAGGTTTAAGATTCAAACAGGGATCGTGCCATATTGATAAATGTAATAATCTAAATGTTAGATGATGACAACTATTCCAATTGTAGTAAACATACAAAACAAGAATTTTATGGCATTACAATGTACACACCCATTTGTTTTTCAATAACTCTTAATGACATTATGTTGGAAATTAATATAAGATAAAGCTACTAAATAAGGCTTTCCATTTTGCAGGAAAAAGCTAATATCAACTTCTTCACAGAAGCTATTTCAGAAACTTTACATTCTTCATTAGGAATTCAGTGCAGCCCTTTTCACCAAAATTATACCCCATCTCTATTTGCCCATATTTACAATCGCAGTTCTTGAGGCAATCATGAAGAAAACCCTCTCAGCTGTTCCTCTTGCAGGTGCCAATTAGTTATCATCCGATATAGGAAGTGGGTCAGGGAGAAGTTGAAAGGGGCTCTGACCCAAAATTCAGAGATGAGCTTTTTCCTCAGCTGAGATTAGTAGGGAAGAAATATCTATGGCATCTAATTTATAGGTAGACAGACAGCTGTCATAGACAATACATCCTAGATTTTTAGGAATGGAACCAAAACCCAGAGAAAAACAGTTAAGGGGCCATGAAGGGCCTGAAGAGTGGCCACGGTTAGACAATTCTAACTACTTCTCTTTTACTGACTGTTTCTTTAAAATTTAAATGCTAATCAGAAGACTAGACACAAAGGCCCTGATCTGCAAACTGTTCTGCACACACAGCAGCACTGGTCAAAGCTCAGAATTTCCCTTTCATGGGAAACACTTTGAAAACTAGTAAGAGTCAAACTCTTACTAAATGCTCTGCTATTCACTTAACATTAATGACAACTGGGGATAAAAAAAAGCACAAAATTCTCTACTGTTCTTTTTAAACCAGTAATAGTAACTTTAGTCCCTAAGAGTAGAAAGATTTACACCATTCACTGGGCTAGCCATCTACTAATAGCTTTCTTATAAATCTCATGTTTATAATCTACAAAATGAATTTAGAAAAAATACTAAAGATACATGTACAAGGCTACATTTTAAGCAGTCTACCGTCTACAATATAGTTCCTGAATCTCTCACGATAGTGTTCCATTTGCCAACACAAGCTACAATTGTCCAAAATAAAATTGTTACCACCCACAACTATCCTCATCTTTAATACAGAAGAGTGAACCCCTAAAGGCTAAAAGGCCCAATAAGTAATGTTCCCTCATGATTTGACTAAACTCTTCTCAGATAATTTATTATTCTAACGTTTGTATAGTGCCTTGCATCATGAAGGATCTTAAGAGTGCTTACAATCTTAAACTGAAACACAAATAATAGTGATTACTATTTCATCCACTGCTGAAATGTCACCCCCACCTCTGCAGGTGAATGCAACAGCTGTTTTAACTCCACATAGCACCACTACAAAATAGTTTAGAATAAGAAGTGAAAAATACAGTGTCTAATTGAAACGTCAGGGAAAATTTAGTCAGGCAAATTCTAACTAGCTACCTACATATTTCCAAAGATACAAGGGCCAAAATAGTGGACAAGGTCTCAATTTTACATCTTATCCAAAAGAGAACAGAGCACCAGATACCACTCCGAAGGATTAGTAGCAATCTACAGTTTGATATGGAAAAAACATACCAAATCATACTACTACTTTCTGAAGCAACAGCATATCTCATCCAAATATTAATTAACTCTGCTTAGCTACTGAGATGCAACTGGATACAAAACATGCTTCTGTTTTAAATATGAGAGAGACTGTACTCCACTACATTTTATAGAAACTAATAGCTCAGTGGTTTGAGCACTGGCTTGCTAAACCCAGGGTTGTGAGTTCAATCCTTGAGGGGGCCATTTAGGGAACTGGGGTTTAAAAAAACCCAAACAAACAGTCTGGGGATTTGTCCTACTTTGAGCAGCGGGTTTGGACTAGATGATCTCCTGAGGTCCCTCCCAACCCTGATATTCTATGATTCTAAGTTGCTGTTGCCTCAGAAGCAACAAAATCTTAGTATGGCAGTGTGCAGATACCTTGACATAAGGCCCAGTTACATTAGCTCAGGTGGGAAATTGCACATTAAATCCAGTCCGGGAATCCCCTGAGGATAGGTCAGCCAGTTGGCTCTTTCCATCTCTGGCTCTCACAGAAAAACTAAGTTGCTGATGATGCAGTGGGCATATGCTCCTGATCCCTGGGGAATGGTTATGTATTTGAAAACCTAGGTGTCAGTGAGAAGTGCATTAAAACACATTCCGAGGGGAGGGAGGGTTTTAAACTTTCATCAGGAAAATCAAATCCTGAATTTAACCTGAACAACTGTGATCAAATATCAAAAGTGAGCTTGCTCCCAACAGCCACGGGTCTCACCTCAGCCCGTGGATGAGGGGATATGGGGGGGGGGGGGG